>NC_090240.1:17847374-18142374 GCF_024489055.1 Chanodichthys erythropterus
TGTTGTGCTGACACCAGGAATGTATCGACACCTTTTGAATTTGGAGTCAGTGTTTATATACCCTTAAGTTCTCCACAGTGTTACTGAAAGTGTGTTATGTTTACAGTGAAGGACTGTGTGCACTTTACATTGTTTTTTAGATAATTCAAGAAATTAATGGATGCCAAAATTGTATTTTATTTTCCATTGTTTAGGCATCTTCAGCATTAAGCTGTGAGGTTCTGTTCAAATTTTGAACTGAGATTGTTTTTTATTTCTGATATGAATACTGAGCCATTTATATTTGTAATGGCTTCCTTTTGGTTCATAGCCACTTCCAGTGGGGAAAGTACCTTTGGCGCTACATATCATTTGATCAATCCTTTTTATTGTAACAAAAAAAGTGTAAAGGTAAAAACAAAACTGTGAATCCAAAAAAAGTGTAGAGCAGTATAGTATAGGTCAAAAAACTGTCTCCCTTCCCCCTGCCATTGCCACATCACTTCCTGTTTTAAAATGGCTAACCCCCGGCAGATCCCAAAATGGCTCCTTAAAGTGGAAGTACAAAATAAAATAATGGATAAATTGATTAACAACATTAGTAACGATATGGCTTCTACATCCCGGCCCCTTAAAGGTACAATTTGTAAAATTTTTGCAGTAAAATAATGTTTTCAACTACTTGTAAATCATGAGAAAATTCCCATTCTAAACAGTGACACGGGGCAGTGCAGTCGCCTGTCAATGACGCAGTTACCTTTGTTACCGCCTTTACTGATGTAGAAACCACATGACAACAGTGCCGTGGACAAATGCGGAAGTAGAGTCTAGCGTCCAGCAAACCACTAGCTTGCTTCAAGCAGTTCCTTATTTACTTCTTGCACGTTTTATGGTGGATTGTGTTAATCATTTATGGAACATAATTACGGTTTACCATCTGCCGCTGGTTCTGTCGACAAGGACAGCTCCCGTAAACTCATGACCGGAAAAGCGGAAGCGGCGCCGGCGACTGTGTCATAATAAAAGTCCCGCTGCTCGTGAGGCGTGTGTTGATCAATCGCTCCAGCTCCTCGTTCAGCTCCCGCAACACTCGGTCCTGCGCTACTTCATACTACGGTAACGTTAATAATCGCATCCACGAACATGAGTTCTCCCAGACTCCAATCCCTATTCTTTTGCACCGTCCGTTGAGATGGAGACCACGTCCCAAGTTTCCGCTCTAAAACTTGCCGTCATCAAACTACGCCTTTGTTTTGAATAGGCTTCTAGCGACCTCTAGCGGAAAAAAATATCACAAATTGTACCTTTAATTGACGATGTTAAGGCAATTAAATATAAAATACATATATCGAGAAGTCATATAATACATATTACAATGTTCCTCAATTTTCAAAAGAGATTATTCATATGCACAAAAGACAAAACAGTCAATAAAGAAGCAAAAATATGCTGCTATTTTTCTTGATTGTACATCCTTTTTTTTAGAGAAGTAATTTCAGGTTGAAATGCCTGTTGCTGGATAAAGCATACTAACGACTTCTCTGCATGGGCGAGATCCTCCATTGAAAGCTCTCCATCTCCAAACTGAGTTTTGTCTTCAGTTTTTCCATTGTTGGACCTGCCTTGTAGGTGAAGCATTGGATGAACATCCTTTTGCTTTTGGCTCAATGACCAGAGCATCCTTTTAAATTTCAGGATCCATGCAGTAGCCCTTTTAAGTCTATTCCATGAAGAGAAATACTCAATGAATTTGTTAACAGGATCAGAGCCTTTTATCAGAGCGGTACTGAAAGCCAAAGCCTCTTTCTTTATCTCTGAGTCATCCCGAGATATGGTCATTTGCTCCTCTGGAAAGCAAGGCCAGTCTAACTCAGGCAGTGAAAGGAATTCTGGACCATTCAACCATCTTTCTGAACCAAGGAAGGAATCAATTGAAAGGCCACGTGACGCAGCATCTGCGGGGTTCAGTAAACCATTCACATAATACCACTGGGATTTCTCGGACAGGTCACGTATTTTGCAGACTCTATTTGCAACATATGTTTTGAATCGTGTTGTATCATTAAAGATGTATTTCAAAACCAACGTGCTATCTGTCCAGAAAACAGATCTCCTAAGTGGGATTTCGATCTCTCTCTTGAGCATCCTGTCGACATGTGCTGCAAGGACAGCAGCTGCCAACTCAAGCCTGGGGATAGTTACAGGTTTCAGTGGAGCAACTCTGGCCTTGCCCAATACAAAGACAAAATGAACAACGCCAGTGATGTTGGTAAGTCGCAGGTAGCTAGCGATACCATACCCTGATTCACTTGCTTCACTAAAGTGATGTAGCTGGGCAGTTTCTATTTCGCCATAATTTGGTGGTTTGAAACATCTGCGAATGCTTAGGTTGTTAAGTTTGTCCAAGCCCTCAAGCCATTCCTTCCAGTACTTTGATAGCTCGTCTGGAATCTTGTCATCCCAACCACAGATGACTTTGCAGAGTTCCTGTTGGATTCTTTTTGCTGGAAGAATCAATGGGGCAAGAAACCCAATCGGGTCGTAGATAGAGTTCACTGTAGAAAGAATAGTCCTCTTGGTGGGCTGCTGCTCCTTTAAGTTAATCTTAAAGAAAAAGGAGTCTGTTTCAGTGCTCCACTGAATTCCAAGAGCTCTCTCCACAGGGAGTGTATCTATATCAAGATCCAGCTCCTTCACCTCTTTGGCTTTCTCTTCTACTGGAATTGAAGCTAAAACCGAACGACTATTACTTGTCCACTTTGTCAGTCTGAATCCTCCAGTCACACAGACAGCTCTCAAGTCTTGAATCATGGCAATGGCTGCATCCTCATTGGGTAGGGAAGTTAGGCAGTCATCAACATAGAAGTTTCTTCGAACGGTACTAAGAACCTCTTTACCAACACTGACCTCATTGTCCTCTGCCGTTTTCTTGAGTGCATAGTTTGCGCAACTAGGTGAAGAGACGGCACCGAAGAGGTGAACCAACATCCGATACTCTGCCAATGGTTGGCTAGTGTCACCGTTAGGCCACCATAAGAACCGCAGAAAGTCAACATCCTCAGGTGTAACTTTTACTTGATGAAACATTCCTTCGATATCTGCCATGACTGCCACTGGTTCTTGACGGAAACGAAGGATAACTCCAAGGAGACTGTTTGAAAGATCAGGTCCCTGTAGAAGCTCTTTATTTAGGGATGTATCTTGAAATGAGGACCCACAATCAAATACAACCCCAATTTTCTTTTTCCTCTTGTGATACACGCCATGATGTGGTATGTACCAAACACTTCCGAATTTTCCTGACAGTTGATCAAGCGGCACCTTTTCAGCATGCTTCTTTTCCAAGATGTCACTCATGAATTCCTTATAGTCAGTAAAAAAACCGATCATTCCTTTGGAATCTCTTCATAAGGCTAAGAGCTCGTTGTTGAGCTATGATTCTATTATTAGGCAAGGGAACCTCGTCTTGACGGAATGGAAGTCGAAGTTGATAGTGACCATCTTGTTTAACAACGGAATCTGATGCGATTTTGAGGAACATCCTGTCCTCAGCTGAATGCTCAGACTTTTCGTCATATGCCTTTTCTGGAAAATCGTAATTTAACTGATTCAAGAGAAGCTCTTCTACACTGGAAACTGAAATCCTATTACAAGACACCTTTAGTCGTTCACTTCTGTTTATAGATGGGCTTCTGCCCAATGGGCCATTAATGAGCCATCCCAATTTTGTTAGAACTGCATAAGGTCCTTCTCCTTGACTATTACAGTTTTTTTTCGATTGCTAAACGACAGTGGGCACAACTGGAGTCTCATGTGCAAAACTACAGTCTGCACAGCAGCAGTTCATGTGGACCAAACTCTAGTTCGTTTTTCATTGCTTGAACACAGTTTTCAAAACTCTACACACTTATCCCATGACTTTAACCACAACCTGCACAACACTGTGGATTTACAGCACTTTGTTCAAATGCTAATACACTGCTGTCAAAACTGTGAACCACACATTCAAAACAGAATAGATTTCAGCCTTGTGCCTTTTTAAACACTGCTGATTGCAATTTTGCAGGATTAGTCCTTCAATTATTTGTTCGAATTACAGTATGTACGTTTAGTTTCTACCTTTTTTTCTCATTACTGTAATTCCGTAAATTACTAAAGACTATTGAAGCAAACTGCTCATTTTCATTTACCTTAAAGAACTGTTATGTTCTAAAAATTTTAATAAATAATGTGAAAGAATGTCACTCTTTTCTTTGAAGAAAACATTACTTTGTATGAAGTCACTGAAATTGTTCAAACTGTAAAGATGAAAAGTTTGTATTTTCTGTGTTGGTGTTTGATGCTAGTGTTTTTACTCTCAGTGTGTTCTGAGTGACAGTGTGTGTATCTCAGTGTGTGTAAGTGTGTGTGTTATCTCAGTGAGGGTTGTGACAGTGTTTGGCTGCACTGAGCCTGTTTTGAGCCATGTGTTAACTGTTTAGCTCAGGAGACTGTTGGTAGTGCAGACTGTAGTTAGAGTTTTGCACATGTAGCTCCAGTTGTGCTCGCTGTCATTTAGCAATCGAAAAAAAATGGAATGACACTCCATGGATCTATAAGCTTTGGAACATTAACTCCAATCAACAGACCGACTTCTGCTTCAATTGTATTCAAACTGACCTCTTTGAGGTATGGCCAGTGCTGAATGTCCTCTTGAGTAGGAATATTTTCTTTACCAACTGGTATAGAAGCTTGGGTAAAAACCTCTGGCAGGGGCAAAAAATTGTTACCATCAAGGCTGCTTACTTCGAAACCATCCAATCTGTATGTACATATAGGTCTTTCTTGTCCCATGGTCCTAAGTAGAACTTCTGTTCTCCTTCCTCTCACATACAGTTTTTCCATCAGGTTTTCTGTAATGAAAGTAGCAGAACTTCCGGGATCAACAAAAGCATAAGTTTGAATTATGTTACTCCCATTGCAGGCCTTAATCTTCACTGGCAAGATAGCGAGTTTGTAGTCTAAAGAACCAACTTCTTTCTGTTCTGCTGACACCATGGCAATTGTAATTAAGTTACTGCCACCTTTATCCTTCTGGGAAGTATATTGCTCTCTGGAGGGCATATTTTCGACATGGAGTATTGTTGGGTGCCTTTTGTGACAAGTCTTACAATCCAAGCGCTTTCTACACATTTTGCTCATATGCCCCTTTAGAAGACAAGCAAAGCATAGTCCTTTTCCTTTTAGAAAATCAACCTTCTCTCCATGAGGCTTTAGCGCTATCTGACTACATGTTTCCAATGCATGATTGCCAGAACAGAACAAACAGGGGGCCTGAAATGCAATACCAGAAGCCTCAGCACACTTTATTTCTTTTGTACTGGATATCAGTGGTGAAATGGAAGTAGCAAAGCTTTTCTTACTCCCAGACTTGAATGGACGAAAGCCTGCGTCAGCCTTAATACTCTTGGTTGCAGAAGTAGAATCTAGAATACTGCCGAAGAGGGGGGGATCTTGAAGTATCTTTGCCTGTTTTTAAATAAAAGCAACCACATCCTGAAATTTTGCTCTTCTGTGCGTTCTTTCAAGAATGTCACATGCTTCTCCACTTTTCACGTAATTTATATGGAAGCTTGGATATAATCTGTTTAAGATTGGAAGGTAAATCAAGATCATACATGTTATGGAGGTCTTCGGCAGCATTGCAACAGCCTCTCAAGTAAAGGGCATAAGCATTAAGAGCCTTCCCATCATCGGCCTTGATATTATTCCAACTCAGGGCCTTTTCCATATAAGCACTGGTGATTTTCACTTCATCACCGAAATGACCTTTGAGAAGCCTTTTAGCTTCAGAATAACCCCTGCTAGCGTCCATATGCAAGCAGCTTCGGACGAGCTCCTTTGATTGGCCAGAAGTAAATTGTTCCAGATAGTAAAGTCTATCCCTACTATTGTCGGTCTTATCTTCTATGCAGTGTTCAAAGGCTTGCATGAAAGGACGAAAATTTAATGGGTCGAACACTGGAATCTCTCTAGAAGGGAGTAAAGTGTGTTTTTGCTGCAAAACCAAAAGTTCAGCGATGTCATTTTGCCTCCGCACCATATTTGAAAGATTCATATTTGTAGGCCCTGTATCTGTGCAGCTAGCAGAAGGATTTTGTGAAGTAGTAGCAGGGTTTTTAGATGTTAATGTTACATCCTCAACATTGGAATTTATTTGTACAGCTTGGTTGAGTTTTGGAGGATGAAGCATTCTTTGCAGTGGAGTTTTTGGGATAGCGCCAAGTTGAACAAATTCAAATGATGGCGATGGTCCTGGTGATGTCTGATCCAGTGGCACCGATGTCTTAGAAATTTCAGTACTATACTTTTCAAGATACTCATTCATTTCATCCTTAGGTTCATCAGATTGCTGGGAATTACCAGATTGAACTTGTAGATTTGGGCTTGCTGTTGTTTCAAAGTCTTCTAGGACTTTAAGTTTAGCATCATTCGCAGCTAGATCACATTCCAGATTTACTGTTTCCAGTCTCATATTCAAAGCAACCTTTTCCATTTCAAGGGCATGTTTTTGTTTTAATGCAGCTTTGCGAGCAAGAAGGGCTGCTTTATCAGCAGATACTTTTATCCTCATTGACGATACAGATGATGATGATGATGATATACTTGAGCTGTGAGAGCTACGAGATCTATGTGACCGTTTGGACACATTCGAAGCGCTATCATTTGGCTCAATAAGTGTTTGTGGATCCTTTCGAACATTTTTCCACATATCGTATTCACTCATAAAATTCTCAAATGTAGCCATCTTAGGCTCAAACCAGTCAATGCGCTCATTTTCTCTGATATCATCTGGTAGTTGCTCTTGCACAAGCTTATGAACAGTCTTAAATTCTCCAAGTGCTGCATAAAATGCCTCTACACTTCTTTTTATTGAATCCACATCACCACCATCAGCAAGCAATGCCTTTGCTTCATTCATTCTACGTGTGCACACACCAAGTTTTCCCCTACGCATAGAACTGAGGGATGCAATGCTTTGTTCAAATTCAACATTTTCATTTTTAGACGATTCATCACCCATGTTTGACACAAACGAGCACAACCAAGTATCCAGATATCCACAAAATCAGCAGGCCACAATATACACATAGGCATCAGCTTCTTATATCATGCTTTGAACAAAGCCAGAATTTTCAACAGCAGCTCTTAGAAATAAGTTCACCCATGGTGACTCACAAATTGGATGAGTTTCAGAATCCTTTAAAAGTTGTCAATGCTGTCGATACATTCCACTCATGGCTTGTTCATTCCAAATGTAGGCCTTGATGGGGCCTACTACATGCCTGCATGTCCTTCCTGGGAGTTTTTTGACTAAATGTAATGGCTTCCTTTTGGTTCATAGCCACTTCCAGTGGGGAAAGTACCTTTGGCGCTACATATCATTTGATCAATCCTTTTTATTGTAACAAAAAAGTGTAAAGGTAAAAACAAAACTGTGAATCCAAAAAAGTGTAGAGCAGTATAGTATAGGTCAAAAAACTGTCTCCCTTCCCTCTGCCATTGCCAAATCACTTCCTGTTTTAAAATGGCTAACCCCCGGCAGATCCCAAAATGGCTCCTTAAAGAGGAAGTACAAAATAAAATAATGGATAAATTGATTAACAACATTAGTAACGATATGGCTTCTACAATATTATTAGTTTATTATTATTTTATGTAGTCTTCAGGAGAGACTGCCTGCACACAGTACTAGTACTAATGTTTGTTTTACTTATATGAAGGCGGAGACATTCATGTTTTACTTCATGTAGTGTTGTTCTGTGCACTTTAACTTTTGAACCACATTTGGATTAGGAAAGCCTATTTTGCTGCATTTTTGTAATCCTGGTAAGCTTTTATTTGCCATATTGGTAAGATTGTTTATAGGATCATTTCTCAGTGTCTTTGTTCTTTTAATTAATGTTTTTTTCATAATTAATGTTTTTAATAATTTAATATTTAACATATTACTCATTATAACTACAAAAATGGAAAATCGCAACTATCACTCAACTTCCACTACCTAGGGTTCATTCCCTTCTGCAGTATAATCACAGCAAAAACCTAAAAAGCACCGCAACTTTCATCGAAATTTTTTGGAAAAGCTCACAGAACATCAGGCATTTTAGGCCGCAACAATCACAAAAAAGGCCCATGAAATCCTGGAGGGACTGCATAAGGGTCCTCACAACATCAGTGCTCGGGCCCTAATGAAGATGCGTTTATGAATCAGACTGCAAGCGTTTTCAGGTTAAAAATGAAAATAACTGCATGCCTCTGGTCCCGTGAATACAGTAAGAAACGTTGGTAACTTTAACCACATTTAACAGTACATTAGCAACATGGTAACTAAACACATTCAGAAAGACCATTTACAAACATCACAAAATATATATGAACTTGGATCATGAACAGATGGTACTGATCCATCATTAGGAAATCATCAACTTCTATGCAAATCCTGTGTTTTACTGATCCTCATGTGCAAAGCAGTGTGGTATAAAATGACATACTTTAATGATAGGTCGACAGAATGGGGATCCATTTGCAGCTTTTATTAACAAAGGTATACAAACAGGTGGGACTTTGGGCAAGAGCATAAACAGGGACAGACAATGGTCGAGACAGGCGGCTTTACGATCAGAGTCCAGATAACAGGCAGTGTTCAAGGCAGGCGGCAAGGTTCAACAGAGATAAACAGTCCAGTCGGCAACAATAGGCAGTACACAGGGGAAAAACGCTTAGAAATGATCACCTCTGCAAATCAAGACTTCGCAAGGTATGTAAGCATGTGAGAGTGTTATATAGTGTGAGAGTGATTGAGTTCAGGTGTATGTGCAATCAGTCCCAGGAATGAGGGCCCATGGGAAACGTAGTCCGAATCAATGAAGTTCAACATTCCGGTGATGGCTCCCTCCGGCGGTCCGGAGGAAGAGTCAAAGGAGCCCCATTCATGACAAACCCATGATACACTGGAACGGGGTGATTCCCGTTGCTGGTTTGCGGAGTGAATTCTGTGCGTATTCTGCCCAGAACAGGAACCGACTCCAGTCTGCTTGGTTGTGTTGGCAGTATGTGCAAAGAAACCTGATTAACTCTTGGTTCATGCGTTCTGTTTGGCCGTTGGATTCTGGGTGATATCCTGAAGTTAAGCTGACATTTACATTGAGGGTTTTGAAGAAAGCCGTCCAAACCCGAGACGTGAACTGGGGACCCCTGTCGGATACGATGTCTTCTGGTAAGCCATACAGTCGAAATACCCAGTTACACAGGGGTTCTGCTGTTTCGAATGCTGTGGGTTTGGTTAGAGGGATGAGTCTGCATGCTCTGGAGAAGTAATGTGGGACCAGGGGCGCTGTTGAAGTGGTAGTAGTTGTAACAGACCCGCAGGTGCCTGATGGGATGCTTTGGAGGTTTGACAGTTTGAACAGTTATTAATGAATTGAACAGTGTTGGGAAGCATGGAGTCCCACCAGAACCGATTTTGCAACAGATGGATGGTGGCTGTGACACCTGGATGACCAGAGCTGGGGAAATCGTGAACCTGATGCAGAAGCCTGTCTCGGAATGGTGCTGGAACATAGAGGCGATCCTGGGGACATGTTGGCGGATGTGCGTTGCGTTCATTGGCATGAGTAATTTCAGTGATTACGTCCCATTGAACGGGAGCGAGCAACAATGAGTCGGGAATTATATGGTCAGCATGCTCTGTCTGTTCCACCTGAGCCTGTAAGTCACAGTGAATTGAAAGCGTGTGAAGAATAAAGCCCACCTAGCCTGCCGAGGATTCAAACGTTTAGCTGACCGCAGATATTCCAGGTTTTTATGGTCGGTTAGAATGGTGAATGGATGTTTCGCTCCCTCCAGCCAATGACGCCATTCTTCAAGCGCCGCCTTCATGGCTAGTAGTTCCCTGTTGCCCACGTCATTGTTCCGCTCGGCCGCTGACAGCTTTCGTGAATAGAAGGCGCAGGGATACATTTTACCAGGATCACCTTGGCGTTGCGAAAGTACCGGCCCTATGTCACCTCCACCGTGAATGTGAGTTCAGGGTCAGGATGATGTAGAATGGGTGCTGAAGTGAAACGAGGTGAGAGGATTGTTGTTTGGTCATTGATGTCAAAGGGGCTGCCACACCACTGAAATTCAGAATGAATCGCCTATAGAAGTTGGCGAATCCCAGGAATCTTTGAAGCTCTTTCAAGGTTTGAGGTTGACGCCACTCTAGTACCGCCTTCACCTTGCTGTCATCCATGGCCACGCCCTCTCGACTGATCACATAGCCCAGGAAAGTTGTCGAGGTTCGATGAAATTCACATTTTTCAGCTTTGGCATATAGGTGATGGTGAATTAGTCGTTGGAGTACCACCCGGACGTGTTGAACATGTTCTTCATAAGAGTTGGAGTAAATGAAGATATCGTCTATGTAGACGATAACCCACCGGTTGATCATGTCCCGGAAGACGTCATTTATGAAGGACTGGAAGACGGAGGGACTGTTGGACAGGCCGAATGGCATGACAAGGGTTTCGTAGTGGCCAGTGGCCATGGAGAAGGCAGTTTTCCATTCATCTCCTTCCCTGATTCGGATAAGATTGTAAGCACAACGCAGATCCAGCTTGGTGAAGTAGGCAGCTTGTCTGAGCTTTTCGAGAGCAGGAGGTACCAGTGGCAATGGGTACCGGAATTTCACTGTTATGTCGTTAATCTATGCAGGGCCTTAAACCGCCGTTCTTTTTCTTGACGAAGAAGAACCCTGAGTTGGCTGGTGAGGTAGAAGGACGGATGAATCCTTTGGCGAGCTCCTCCTCGATGTAATTCTTCATAGCCGCTGATTCAGGTTGTGACAGCGGGAAAATGCGGCCTTTGGGTGGAGTGGTGCCTGGGGGCAGGTCGATGGCACAATCGCCCGGACGACGAGGAGGTAGCTCTGTAGATTTGGCCTTGCTAAAAGCCACTGCCAGGTCGCTGTATTTCTCGGAACTGGTTTCTTGGAGTGTGGTACTGTGAACAGGGAGAGGAGTGACAGTTTTCAGGCAGTTCTTGTGGCATTGTGCATCCCACTGTACAATCTGACCTTCTTTCCAGGAGATGTGAGGGTTGTGTATTCGTAGCCAAGGTAACCCCAGGATAACGGAATGGTTGGGTGAACGGATGACGTAGAATCGGATTTTCTCAGAGTGTAGAATTCCTATCTGCAGCGTGAGCTCTGCAGTGATATGGGCCACTCTGCCTCCGCCGATGGGCTTCCCATCTAGCGCCTCCACTGTCAACACGGATTTACAGTCGGTTAGTGGAATATTATAGTCCTTTATAAAGGAATCTGACATAAAGTTTCCAGCAGCACCAGAATCCAGAAGGGCATGAGTGGAATTACATCGATCACTGATGGTAAGTTGCATGGGAATTTTGAAGCAGTTGTAAGATTGGAATGAACTCACCGCTTTAGCACTGGAGGTTTGAGGTCGAACTGGGCAGTTGATCTTGACATGACCCGCTTGAGCGCAGTAGAGACACAGATGAAGATGCCTCCTTCTCTCTCTTTCTTCGGGAAGTAGGGGTGTATACCCGAGCTGCATGGGTTCTAGAGCTGAACTGGTTGAAGTGGAGATATGAACAGGATGTCGAGTTCGCAGCAGATTGTCTACATGGATGGCCAGCTCAATGAATTTATTTAGTGAACTGCCCTCATCTCGACAAGCGAGCTCAGCTTGCAACTCCAGTGTTAAACCTCTGCGGAACAATAGCGTCAAAGTATCCTCGACACAGTTTGTTTGTGCAGCCAGAGTGCGAAAGTGCAAAGCATATTCAGCAGCGGTTTGTTTACCTTGACTGAGTGAGAGAAGCTGGTCACCGGCTCTCTTTCCTCCAGCTGGATGTTCAAACACCTGTTTGAAGTTGCGTAAGAAGTAATGGAAGGATGGGAAAGCCGAGTTGTCCTCTTTCAGGAATGAAGGCCCATGGGAAACGTAGTCCGAATCAATGAAGTTCAATATTCCGGTGATGGCTCCCTCCGGCGGTCTGGAGGACGAGTCGAAGGAGCCCCATTCATGACACATACTCTCAGGTGAAAAACAAGCCTTTGATTATAGTCAAACGTTTGATTATAGTCCTAGCCTGAACACTTCTATATTGTACTTAAAGTGCTATATTTTCATGCACTAATTTTGTATTTAATATATAAAAATTCTTCTTTAGTACTTCTTAAGATAATCTTAAGAACATCTAAATGTACTCAACTGTGCCATTTTGAGACACCATGAAATATTAAGTAAAAAGTGCTTTTAATATACTATCTCTGTATTTAAAAAATGTATTTAGATACTACTTATAGTACATTTGAACCAATAGTGTTTTTTAAACACTTGATCCATGACTCAAATACTGAGATGAATATTAAACTTTACACACACACTCTCAAATGATCTCTGGGTTCCCAGTACAGTCTCAAACTGAGAGAAGCAGCAATTTGTTTTTTACTTCATGTTCCCGCTGCTGGCTGTGGAGATGAACAGTTATATAGGCAGTATTTGTAATTGTTATCATCTTGATATGCATTATAGTGCAGTTACCCATATAGATTTGACTGTAATACTCTGGCAATGTTATGATGATTTAGAAGCATTTCATGACCACCTGGTCTGTGGGAGAGATAAGTTAAACCACTTTTCAAAGAACAAAATTAAAGTGCCCTGGGACAGGCAGCTCTGTTTTATCTGCAAAGAAAGCTTTGACATTTGCATTGCACTAAATGTAAGCATGTGAGTGTGTGTAAAGGTCTAGGTGCATTTAAAATAGACAGGAACAGGTGACTGAGACACACACGCACTCCTATCATTATGAGGACACTCCATAAGCGTAATGGTTTTTATACTGAGCTAAGGCGATTTGTTCCTGAGACATTTTTTGTAAGTCTCTTCACATCCAGATAGCACTAAGTTAAGTAGTCTAAATGTGTATATATACACACACACACACACACACCTACACACACACACACACACACACACACACACACACACACACACACACACACACACACACACACACACACACACACACACACACACACACACAGTTGCAATCAAAATTATTCAACCCCCTTAACCTGCAAGACATTTTGCTGCTGAGAACAAAATTTTACACAATGCATATATTTAATTAAATTGTGCTTTTTGCAATTTTGATTTTATTTTGTTAAGTCTTACAACCCTCCCTCTAGGACTTACATGCATCAGTTATTAATCACTGTGAAAACACTCTGATCTAAGTGACTATCATTATGGACACAGAATGGAGTTTGGCAATTACACCTCTTGGATAAACTATCAAGGTCACAATACCTTGATAGTGTCCATGTCAACAGATCATTTTTAATTTCCTCAACCGTGTCCCCACAGGGTCAAATGCATCTGAAGTCCATTTGTTACCCTTAAAGTGTTGGTGACTTGAGGGAGGAGTTTAAAATTGATGGAGAGAATGTAAGGGGAGGTGAAAATAAGAAGACATAGACATCCTGTCACTTCCTCTAATGTAGCGTCACTTTCCCTGTGTCGTGCGGTTGGAGGAAAGGAAAGTGTGCAGGTGGGACAGAAAATCCACATAAACTCAATGTATTCACACTGTCAATACACATTAGAGAAATAATCAAAACAAGAACAAGACTGCTCCTCTGCTTTACAGGCACAATAACATTCCATTTTAAAAGATTTTTTAAAAATCAATGGAGTTATGCAGGGAATCATATCCAAATGGATTTTGAAATTAATATCGGAGAGCTTAATTTCTTTTCATGAAGTGGACTATCTTCTCTCCATTGCCAATCTAGAGGTGAGATGAGAACTGCATTATTCAAAGGGTTTGAGGAAAAAGGGTAGATAAGTTTTGTAACAAGACTGGTCTAAGAACACCAATTTTATATTGAATTTTTTCAAAAAACATAATAAATTAAGAAAATATATTGAGAATTTAGCTTAAAACCATAAGAAAATTGGCAATGGTGTAGTAAGAATAAATCAAATCAAATTTTGTTTATAGAGCACATTTAAAATCAACCTTGGTTGGCCAAAGTGCTGTACATGAAGGTAAAAAAAGAAGAACAGGAACATGTAAAAGTTAGAGAGGATTAAAAGCATAAGAGAAAAGATGCATTTTTAGCATGGATTTAAATTCAACCAATGTAGGCGCTATTTTAACATGTTGTTCCACAGGCCAGCCACTGTGAAAGCTCGATCACCCCTGTGTTGTAGGCGAGATCGTGGGACAGACAAGAGATCTCTTGATCTAAGTGATCTGGACGGGTTGTGAGAGATAATTAAGTCAGAGAGTTATTTGGGGGCTTGGTTGCTGAGAGCTTTATAAACGAATAATACAATTTTAAAATCAATCTGGTATCGGACTGGCAGCCAGTGCAGAGAACATAGAATTGGGTTGATTTGATCTTGTTTGTGGATGCCAGTGAGCAAACGGGAAGCTGCATTTTGGACCACTTGGAGACGAGAGATGGAGGAGAGAGGTACTGACCCAAACTGATTATCAACATAAATACAAACAATAAGTTAAAGGGTTAGTTCACCCCAAAATTAAAATTCTGTCATTAAGTACTCACCCTCATGTTGTTCCAAACCCGTAAGGCTTTCGTTCATCTTCCGAACACAAATTAAAATCTTTTTGATTACAGAAGCTGTCAGATTTCCATCCATTGACTGCCTTTTTATCTACCACTTTGATGCTTCAAAACCTTCATAAAGAGATAGGAATATGAATCGAGCGGTTTAGACCAAATTTTCTGAAGAGACTTGATTGCTTGTTATGATGAAAAGATTTAATTTAGGCTTTTACTCGCATGTAAACATTGATCAGCAAACATAAGCAGAAGCAAAACATAACTTGAATAATGCACAAGAACAAACCTCTTCCGGAAGCTCAAACATGCTGAGTAACCAATGAGGTTCATTCTTGAAGCAGGTTAGGTTGAGCTTCTGCTTATATGTTCTCTGATCAATGTTTACGTGCAAGTAAAAGCCTAAATTAATTCTTTTCATCATAACAAGTGATTAGTATGCTCATAAGGATTAGTTTTCCAATCTCTTTATAACGTTTTTGAAGCGTCAAAGTGGTAGTTACAAAGGCAGTCAATGGATGGAAATCTGAGAGCATTATATCATTAAAAAGATTATAATTTGTGTTCCAAAGATCAACAAAGGTCTTACGGGTGTGGAACGACATGAGGGTGTGTAATTAATGACAGAAATTTTATTTTGGGGGGAAATAACCCTTTAAGAAAAGGGAAAATAGCACTTGCTTTAACCAACACAAATATTTTTGGATTTGTTAAAAAAATGTAATCATCATTTTATCCCACAGTTGCCTTTCTTCAGCAGAACATAAACATTCTTAGAATCAGTATCAGAGCCCTGGTGAGAAGCACTAGCTTAAAGTTGAGAATGTTTTAGTTATTGATTTGTTTCCTTAATCACAATGGTGGAAGCCATTTTCTTGCATTGTATGCATCCTACAAAGCTTGAATTTCCTCCAGCTTAAAAATATGCTTTTGTGCTCTTATAAAGAAAGTCATATACACCATTGGATGGCATCAGGGTAAGTAAATAATGAAAATATTTATTTTTGAAACCAAACTGCAATAAAACAATGAAAAACAATGTCAAAGAGAAAAGTGTAAATTGTACAGTCTGATGAGAGAAACTGTAAATTAAAGGATTAGTTCACTTTCAAGTAAAAATTTCCTGATAATTTACTCGCCCCCATGTCATCCAAGATGTCCATGTGCTTCTTTCTTCAGTCAAAAAGAAATGAAGGTTTTTGATGAAAACATTCCAGGATTATTCTCCTTATAGTGGACTTCAATGGCCTCCAGATGGTTGAAGGTCAAAATTACAGTTTCAGTGCAGCTTCAAAGAGCTTTAAATGATACCAGACGAGGAATAAGGGTCTTATCTAGCATAACGATATGTCATTTTCGAAAATTGCAAATGTATGTGCTTTATAAACACAAATGATCGCCTTCCAAGTGGTTCCACCCAAAGTGCACTTTCGTATTCTTCAAGCTTACGCTGTATGTCCTACGCCTTCCTTATTTAACTTACGGAACGAACGCGGCCATAAGTAGAATAGGGAATGCATAGGACATACAGCCTAAGCTTTTTGAAGAACACGAAAGTGCGGTTTTGGCGGAACCACTTGGAAGGCGATCATTTGTGTTTATAAAGCATATACAGTTGTTGTTTATTTTTTTTAGAAAATGACCGATTGTTTCTCTAGATAAGACCCTTATTTCTCGTCTGGGATCATTTAAAGCCCTTTGAAGCTGCACTGAAACTGTAATTTTGACCTTCAACCGGAGACCAGTGAAGTCCTCTATAAGGAGAATAATCCTGGAATGTTTTTATCAAAAACCTTAATTTCTTTTTGACTGAAGAAAGAAAGACATGAACATCTTGGATGACATGGGGGTGAGTAAATTATCAGGAAAAATTTATTTGAAAGTGAACTAATCCTTTAACCTTTAGAAAAGATTACATTACACCAACTTTGGATAGATCTGGAAAGAGGTCTGATGAAACTGCTCAACACGCCCAGGTCTGAGAAGAAAACATATTAAGAAAATGTTAGTGACTATATATATTGCACATGGAAAAGACAGTTATTATTAACACTACACACAGTTTTAAATTGAACAGAAACTGAACTGTTTAGTTGAATGTTTTTTTTTTATATATATAATTAGAAACTTGTAAACTACATAAAAGAGGGTGTTTTCTTACATTAGAAAAAGAAAAAAAAAAACAAGACAAAATATCATCTTAACAAAAGCAGGGGTGTGCAAAAGATTGTGTGAATGTCTGTTTTCCAGGTAGCCACAGAAGAGTGAATAATGATTGATTGATTGATTGATTGAGTGAGTGTGTGTCTGAAAGCTATGGGTGTATTCTGCATATGCTACTGGAAACATGCATGTGAATTTGCATGTGCCTCATAAATGCACAGATAGCACTGCATGTGTTACATGTGTGCATAAAGTTTGCAAAAGTACATAACTCTGATTTTACTAGGAATACATGTAAATCAATTTAAAGGCTCCTATAAAAGAAAATCAAACCACTTTTGCAATATTACCTGTTTATACTACAGCTGTTCAAGGCAGTAGTTCCAGGCATCTTGAGGATTTATTTGACCGCATTACAGTTCCATATCACTTCGCCAAACCATTTCAGTTATCTCAAAGGTCCTTAGAGCCTAAAAACCGCAAAAGAACCAAACCCCACAAAGAAATTGATCAAGCAAACAAATATAACAAACAAGAGGATAAAAATGAAAAACCTTTTCCATGTTTTATTGTCTAACCCATACTCTCATTCTCCAACTCTTTATCACATACAAACGCACACACATATAGTGCAGACGCACATAGACTTAAACATACACTGAAACTTTATCAATAAAATAATTTTGCAATTAAAAAGCATTGTGACATTTCTCAGATGTGATGTAGTAACGTAAGTTCTAAAATGACGATCTGAATTAGCAACGGAGGACTGGGATGAGATGTGTAATAAATACATTTACATACAATATCGTTTTTAAGAACAAAAACCTGAAAAATGTCTTGAAATACAACATCTGAACAATATCTTGTGGTGTGATGATCGAGGAGGAATACCTGACGACGGGCCGCTTCGAGTCGTGGCTGCATTACAATCTCGGATAGGCCTATGCATTGTTTTCCTAATAATTCAGCAGCACGTCGTCAGTTATTCCAAAACCTAACGTTAAAATCAGAGTTTGGAGAACACTAACTACTGAAATGCCTCACCGTTGATAACTGTCTATCTGTCTCTTTTACAGTCTATGGTCTGTCTTTCAGTAACACGCGATTCGCGCCAACAGCCAAAAATATCTCAAGAGCCACAAAAAAGGCGATTTTACAAGTTGAGTGCAACATAAAAGAACAACAAAGAAATAATCTTACCTTGAACAGTTTCCTTCTTTAGCACACGCAGACGAAGAGATTCAGTCGGTTGACTGAGGCTCGTTGAAGATGCTCCGCCCCCATGTGCTGTTTTTTTTTTTTTTACAGTATTAGGCCGTTTTTCTCAGGAACAAACCTTTTTACTGTTAAGTGCTGTAAATTTACTGCAAGTAATTAATTTACCAACCATTAGCTGTAAATTTACAGGATTTAACTGTTTATTGAAATTACGGTATTTTACTGTTGGAATTTGGCTGTAAATTTACAGCCATTTTTTACAGTGCAGTGCCCTCCACAAATATCGGCACCCTTAATAAATATGAGCAAAGGTGGCTGTGAAAATAAATCTGCATTGTTTATCCTTTTGATCTTTCATTAAAAAAATTCACAAAATTCTAACCTTTCATCGAAGTAATACAATTGAAAGTGGGGAGAAAAATCACATTATGAAATAAATGTTTTTCTCTAGTTTACGTCGGCCACAATTATTGCAACATCCCTTTCTCAAGATAACAGCTCTGAATCTTCACCTATAATGCCTGTTGAGTTTGGGGAACACCTGACCCGAGATCAGAGATCATTCCTTCATGCAGAAGCTCTCCAGATCCTTCAGATTCCAGCTCCATGTTGTGCTTCTTCTCTTCAGTTCACTCCACTCATTTCTTTAGGGTTCAGGTCGGGGACTGGGATGGCCATGGCAGAAGCTTCATTTTGTGCTCAGTGACACATTTTTGTGTTTGTTTTGATGTTTGTTTTGGATCATTGTCCTGATGGAAGATCCAACCACAGCCCATTATTGGATTTCTAGCAGAAGCGGTCAGGTTTTGATTTTTTACCTGTTGGTATTTGATAGAATCCATGATACCATATATCTGAACAAGATGTCCAGGACCTCCAGCAGAAAAATAGGATTAACATTAACATCAACATTAAAGATCCAGCAGTATATTTAACCGTGGGCATGGGGTACTTTTTATCCATGTGTGCACCACACCCATCTGGTGGGTTTGCTGCCAAAAAGCTCTTTTTTAGTTTCATCTGACCATAGAAGCTGGTCCCGTTTGAACTTCCAGTCGTGTCTGACAACTGAATATGCTGGAGATTGTTTCTGGATGATTTTTCTTGAAAACCTCCTGATCAGCTTGTAGGGATGTAGGTGCTTTTTGATAATTTTTAGGCTTTCTGAGACTCAAGACTCAACTAATCTCTGCAATTCTCCAGCTGTGATCCTTGGAGAGTCTTTGTCCACTCAAACACTCCTCCTCACCGCGCATTAGGATGATTTTCCTGTGGAACAGGAAGTCATGGCTGGACAATTTCATGTTCAAGATCACCCTGTTGTGCTAAAAAATGTAAATATGACTGGGAATATTTCAGAGATATTTTACTCATAAGAAATTCTAAGGGTGCCAATAATTGTGGCCTAGATTAGAGAAAAACATTTATTTCATAATGTGACTTTCTCTCCAATTTCAATTATTTTCCTTCAATGAAAAGTTAGATTTTTGCTATTTTTTTTTTTTTTTTTAATGAAAGATCAAAAGAATAAACAATGCAGATTTATTTTCACTGCCGCCTTTGCTCATATTTACTAAGGGTGCCAATATTTGTGGAGGGCACTGTATAATCTGTCTTCATTCCTTCATTCATTTGATTGGATGTGTTCTGGGTTGGCAGGCTGACTTACTGGTATGATAATCTATGTTTTGAAAGGGCCCTGAAATGAAGCAGAACCATACATATGCTAGTTTGCTAAACTGGTTAGTGAGGAGAGCGAGGTTAGAGGTCAGGAAGTTCTCTGTTCTCACTGATATTCATCTGGTAAAGTAGAGGAGAGCATGTGATAGAGAGGTACATGCGTGCTGACTGCCTGTCCTGTCCCACCACTTCATGGGAAAATGTTGTGAGCGGCCCAACAGAGACAGAGAAAGAGATAAGGACACATATTGCTGAATAAGCTAAGCCCTGAGCTAGAAGGGTTCCACTGGCACACATAAAAGTCAAGGAGATCCCTTTGACAGATCAAGAGAGAGATTTAGAAAAGTCTCACTGTATTGAGCAAAGGGCAAAAGGATAGATCAAACCACAGCTGCTCCCATGAGTGTAAGATGCAGGTCTCCGGCGCGCTCAGAGAGAGTGAACACTTCCTCTCCTCCAAATATGCAGTAAGCGATAAAATGGGAAGTCAGAGCAGAGCAAGAAAAGATATAAAGAGGTGGTAGCAAGGGCAGAGCGATAGAGAGACGGCGAGAACAAATAAGAGGAGGAATAGGTGCTTTCTGATAGATGATTCTCTCCATTTTTATATACATTTTTGTAGCGATAAGAAAATGAGTTCTTGCGGTCGGGAATAAGGATTGGTGGAGAGAAAGTGCTTAAATGGAGATGGAGGCCTGTCCTTCACATGTGACCATGGGTTTTGTTTCTGCTTTTATGTCATGTCTATATTACACATACAAAACAGTGTTTCCCCTTTAACATCTGCGTCCATTTGCATACACAGAAGTTCAACTGAACCTGAATGACGCACAAGAACAAATCTCTTCCAGAAGCTCAAACGTGCTGAGTAACCAATGAGGTTCATTCTCGTGTGTCACACAGCGCGTTTGAGCTTCTGGAAGAGGTTTGGGTCCCACTCTATATTATAGTTTTTTTTCAGTTGCTAACAAGCATTGTTCAATACCGAAACCACATTTTCAACACTCTTCACACAGTCTGCATTACCAGCATGAATGTTGGCCAAACACTTCATCTCACCTACAAAACTCACTCAGACCAACATAACACTCATTCAGAAAACACACATTTCATTCACAACACACTGACCTAAAAAACACTAACAACAGGAAGCATTACATCATTGATGAACTTTTCTTATTTTAAGTATATTACAGTAAATTAGTGATGGTTCTAGTCTGCTCTCTCTCTTGCTTTGGAGTGGGTGGAATTTCAGCTAAAATTGTCAGTAGCTTGTAATGATTTTTTTTTTTTTTTTAATTTCTTTAATTTCTATAAAATTGAGAATATTTTAAAATAATTACTGTGTAAATGCTTGGAATTTGCCATCATTCTGTTTTGAATGTGTTTTTAATCATTTTGAATGCAGTGTTAGCATTAGAAAAATGTGCTGAAAATACATAGTATTTTGCATGTTGTGGAGTACGAATGGGAGGAGAGTTCCTGAATTTTGAAAAGTGTGGTCACTGAATGCATTTTGTTTGAAAGCAATGAAAAACGGTTCACAGTTTGGTCTGCATTGACTTCTGTTTCGCAGACTGTGTGAAGAGTTTTGAAAATGTGGTTTCAGTATTGAACAATGCTTGTTAGCAACTGAAAAAAACTGTAAGTGGCCTTAACTACTATGTACTTACATCAAAAAATAAGTACAATGTACTTATTGGGTTCATATTGAATTGGAAAACACTTTTGCTGCTATCGAGGTGGATACGGGTAAGGTTAGGGAGAGCTTTGCTGGTATGGGTAGGTTTAAGGGTTGGGGTAAGAGTTAAGGGATGGGTCAACAGTGTAATTATGAATGTAATTACATAAAATAATTACAGATGTAATTACATGCAGGTGTTTTTAAAATATAAGTACAATGTAAAAACATGTATGTACACAATAAGTGCATTGTATCAAATTATTAATTTAAATATAAGTACATAGTAGTTAAGGCCACTTAATATAAAGTGGGACTGAGGTTTGTTCTTGTGCATCATTCAGGTTCAGTTGAACTTCTGTGTATGTTCGCTGACCAATGTTTATATGCGAGTAAAAGCCTAAATTAAATCTGTTCATCAGAAAATTTGGACTAACTGCTTGGTTCATATGAATTAGTTTTATGATCTCTTTATGAACTTTTTGAAGCATCAAAGTTTCAGTTGAGAAGGAAATCTGACAGCATTCTGTCATCAAAAAGATCTTAATTTGTGTCTGAAGATGAACGAAAGTCTTACCGGTGTGGAACGACTTGAGGGTGAGTAATTAATGACAGAAATTTCATTTTGGGGTGAACTAACCCTTTAAAATCATCCTGGCCCCTTGGAGGTTTTCTGAAGCTGGGCTCAAGTTTGAGAAGCACTGGTTGGTATATAAGTTATCAAAAACATTTCTGTCACACAACATATTCTTTATTATAAAATGGATAGTTGTAGTTTATTTATTAATTAATTCATAAACAATGAATAATCAGTGCATTCTCACAAGGGGAACATCACTGTAGCAAAGTTTATCAGTGCCTCTCTTAAACGTCAACTTGGTGTTGTTCTTACGTTTTTAAATTTGGACACTGTATGAATTACATTAAAGAGTATTAAAATTTAAAGAGTAAAAGGCATAAAATTACAATCCAAATCAAGGTTAAAACAATCCCAAATTGTTGTTTAATAGCATTTACCTATAAATGATCCCAATGTAACATTTTTTTTCCCATGCTAAAACAAATCTTTATTCAAACCTTGGAATGGTTCCAGACTCCAAAAGATTTCAAAGAAGTCAATTTTCTTCATCTGACCTGCCTCGATACTCCCTCTGCATTATTATGTATGCTTTCTCTTTCTCTGGCAAGAGGAAGGGCCCAGTAGGTCTGATCCGGTTATGGAGACGACAGATAGGGAGAGTGGCTGATATGGAGCTGTCTGTCTCCTCTTAATATTGGATTGTGTTGCTGTGTAATCCCTCCCCAATCATCGCCTATAAAACGCCTCCCCTGCCCTGTAGTCCTTCTCAGAGGAAGCGCTCTAATACTGATACTACATCTATTCGTTCACATTTTCCACACTTGGGTTGCCTTTGAGTGGGGAGTAAATTCAAACTTAACAATCTTTCCTTCTTACAGAGATTTACCATTTGTACAGTCCTCTACAGTCCGACTTTTATGATTTTAATTTTTCCTCTTCTGTGCACTAGTGTCATCTTACATTGGCAGTTTTCTTCAGCTCAGGACACTGATCAGAATATTCATAAGCGATCGATCCACTTGGCCACCGAGATCTCTTTCTCATTGCATCCTCTAGACTGTAATTCCCCTCCCCCTCTCATATTCCCAACCTCACTCTTCCTCTTTTGGGGCAAAGGTTAACTAATGAAAAAGATAAAAATGAAGAACAAAGCAAGATGTAAACGCTCCATAAAGCACAGTTCAAAAGGGATTTTGAAACTTCCAGTTGCAATCTGTGTTACAGTTTCAATCTTATGCAGTAAGTATATGTTGTTAATTTGTTTATGGCTGCCCCTGGTTTATAAGCTACAACACAAGCCAATTTTACTATCAACAGCTCACTAGAGAAATTAATAGGAACGAAGGAGACGACTAGGGTCCAAAAGTGTAATATCACTTATAAAAATACAAATGACACATTTTATCAGATAACAATCAGATTTAAAAATGAATGAACATAAGAATATTTTAGTATTTTGTAAGGGTTTAACAAGATATTGTGTCACAATATATCGCAATACAAAAATGCAACAATATGTGTCGTGGATAGTGATAATCTGTATTGTGTATAGTTCACCCAAAATGAAAATTACTGTATGAGAAAAAATTCAAGTTTACAGAGTTTTAATATCAGTACTACATTGAACTACTATATATAATGTTGAATATAATGTATAATAATGCAATGGGGGAATATTTGTGTCATGATAATGCCTAAATGTCTTATGTTACCAGTAGAGTGCAAGCATATTCCTATTTTTCTTTATTTTAAGCATCAGAATCATGAATATTTTTATTCTGGTATCAACATTGTCCTTTATATTGGATTACCAGCACCAAGTCCAAGCCTGTTCATTTCCACCCTCATTGCAATACCAAATGTAGCACTTTAATCAACAGTTAACACGGTCGCAACATGAAGAATTTGAATAAAATTAGCTTAGAAACTGTGCAGAATCTTAAATATTTCTACTATAAAAAATATTTGTAAACACAACTTTCTCCCCCTCACGTCATCCCAAACCTGTGCACTTCAATTTGGCATATCCAAACATATAATGCACATTATTGTGACATGACCTTCAACTTCTGTGCAACGTTGCAATAAACCATTCACTTCCATTGCATGGTTGTCTTTGTTCCACAGAGGAAAGTCATACAGGTTTAGAATGGCATGAAGACTTTTAGAGCCTATTCTATATTTGAGGAGTCACCAAAGACATCAGTTCTGATAATATATTTCTATGACATCTGTTCACAGTGAAACACTGAGTTAGATATCTCACACTCTTAATATGTCACTAGAGTCTAAAAAATACCTTCATAAATAAGTTATCCTATACTCTACAGACTCACAGGGAAGAGTTTAGAGGCATCCTTGCTATTTCACACAGGAATAAAAGCCAATCAAAGACAGACCAATGAGCATGAAATATGAAAAGAAGACATTTCCTGTTTTAAACACAGTGGGATCACATAATGACTTTAAATGCACCACTAGCCCAGACTCTCACACACTCTAGAGAAACCCTCCCATCTCTCAGACACGTCTAATCCTGCGTAATGAATTGGAATCCGTTTCTTTCTCAGTCAAGTAAAAAGGGATTAACTGTAATTAAATGTGTAATATTATAGAGAATAAATGTCTCACACTGAAAGAGGAATGTGTTTAATGGTGTGGAATAAAAGAATTATACTAAACAGTTGCTCTTGTGAAAACAGAACTGGATCTAATACTTTGTCCAGAGGCCTTTAAAAAAAAACAAAAAAAACAAATGGTGTTTTTTATTGATCTAATTAGTTCATTAAGGATGAAGTGTGTATTTTATGTGGTACTTTCCTTGATACACTAGAGATGTCACTGTGAGAAAGGTTGTGTTAGGAAACCCTAACTGAAGTGTTCAAACTACAGTATTTAATGCATACCTTCAGAATTACCTTACTTTCTCACACTTTTTTATACTGGCATAAAATTTTATGATGTCATTCTCTACTATGTAAACTGGATACATTGGAGTCTTTGTTTAACAATAGCAGGTTATGGACAGGTATTTATACTAATATTTAATGCAACAGGAGGAAAAATATTTACATTGTCATTTATGTGGAATTACAGGAATCTATAGGCACGGACTGACCGTGGGTCAAATAGCCAAGGGTATTTTTTAAATGTCAAATAATGTCCATTTTATTTACAGCTTTTTTATGCATTTCAAATTTATTAAGTTGTCTCTAGCCACCCTGTGCAGAAACCCTGTGAAATAATGTCTATCCAATGTAAATTTATTTTAATACGGGTGCGGTTTCTTTATATTAAAAGGTTGGGGTTGAGTATGGAATTAAATTAGTGCTATTAATGAAATATATTAACAAATTTGATTTAATAATTGTTAATAAATGTGTGTGTGTGTGTGTGTGTGTGTGTGTGTGTGTGTGTGTGTGTGTGTGTGTGTATAAGGTGAATTCAGGGTGATTGGGACCCTTTTTGCCAATGAGATGAATTGTAAAAAGTGTCCTAATCAACCTGAACTCACCCCATATGAGCAGATCCACTAAAGCTTGGTTCAGGGATCAGTCGTGAATGTTCTTGAGTGGCCTGTACAGTCTTCAGATTGAAATCTCTTTGAAAATATTTGGTGGAATTCATAGAAAGCAGTGGTAACATGGAAACCAAAGACCAGATCAGTGATCTGGAAGCTTTTTCAAATGAGGAATGGGCCAAGATTGCAGTAGAGAGGAAACTGAAGCTTCTAAACACAGGCAGCGTTTATTGGATGTTATAAAGAATAAAAGACTCTGCACACAATCTGACAAAAATAATTTTGTATATGTATATGTTTAGATCTAGTTTGATTTTTTTTCATCAACTTTACATTCAAATGTGTATTAATAAACTTATATTGTATAATAGTTTACTGATGCCTTTGATTTCATAAAATTTAGTTCTCAGCAGCAAAATGTCTTGCAGGTTATGGGGGATTAATCATTTTGAGTGCAACTGTATATATATATATATATATATATATATATATATATATATATATATATGACGAATAAGGATTATGTGGTTTTTATAATTAATTAACACTGCTTTTGACATTTTTTACGTGATGGACAAAATTTGTCACCAAAAAAAGTCGTTCGGTTTAACCAAAATTTCAGTTTTACCGAATGACACTTTTGGTTATACTGCATGATGATATTTTCAAACAGTGCTAACAGGCTGATATCTAGCTAGCTAGCAAAAGGACAATCAAACATTTTATATTTAGTACAAGTTTTTAAAATATTACAACATTTTCCATGTTTTATAGCGGTTGTACCGAATGACCTGATGTTTCGAGACATGCGTATGAACAAGTGAAAACATGAATTTATCAAATAGTTAAAAGAGAGTTAGTTACTTTGCTTCATGACCATGTGAATCACCTTTAAAGGTGTCTGAATGATGTCACATCCTGTCACATGATACCAACCGCATGACTTGATCCAAAATGGTCCCTTTATATTGGTTACTCCGAATGACATCAGTGAAATGAATTTTTTCATAACAAAGCAACGACTTCTACACATAAATTTTAACACCATTCTGCACTGTGTTGATACATGATGTTATAAAATCATGCCGGAATAAAAAATATATACATTTATTACATTTTAAGATAGTTTAATCACAAATGAAATGGCTGTATTGGCCTTTGGACGGTTAAACCGAATGACCTTTTGACACTTCAAAATCTTTAAAATACCTTTATATGCAGCTAAATATAATTAAAACCTTTGGATTCAATATATATATATATATATATATATATATATATATATATATATATATATATATATATATATATATATATATATATATTTTTTTTTTTTTTTTTTTTTTTTTGAATCCAAAGGTGTATATATATATATATATATATATATATATATATATATATATATATATATATATATATATATATATATATATATATATATAGTTGAACTACATTACATACTTTGGATGATATATCTTTGTCTTTTTATTATTATTAAATCCTTTAGACAAAAAAATGACCTGTCATGTCATTGACCCAAATATGTGTTACATTTTGGGACACTCTGGGAATTTATCATTTGATTAAGAGAGACAGAGACAGAGAGAAAGTCAGTAAAGGAAAGTGTTCAGAAGCATCAGTGATCTAAGTGGTGACCTTGTAACTGAGCTCAGTTTGCAAACAGTAGGAGCAATGGCAGGCAGAGTGTAAAGGAAAGGGGGAGTGTTTGTGTGCGTGTACGTGTGTTCAGGAGGATCAGCATAGTGCCGGCAATGAAATGTGACAGGCTCAACTGTTAGAGGCCATGCAGAAAATAGTTGCCATACGGCTACGACAAGCACAGGGTGACAGAGCTACAGTTACACTTCTGACAGCTCTGTGTCTGAGGAGATGGGAAACAGGCATGTGTGCACAAGATAAAGTTAAAATGAAGATTAATGAGGGTGTTTCTTAACTATGGCCACTCTTGGACCTGTAGACTTTTACACTTTCGTTAGTTTATTTAATTTGTCTACTAACTAATTCTACTAATGCAAAATGCAATTCTGTCTTTACTGTTTTGTTTTTCTAAAAGTAATGATAATTTTCCATCACAGTGTCATTACCATCACATCTCAAATTATGTGGTTTCATAGCGTTCAGTGCTGGAAATAACATACAATTTACATACATTTAAATTAGTGCTGGGCAACGATTAAATATTTTAATCGCGATTATTTTTCTGCGATTAATCGTGATTAATCGCAGCATGCGCAAAATTCAATAATGAAATCAAAAGTAGTGTATTGCGTAATTTTATTCTTTCAAAGTACTGCTGTATGAACAAAAGTGCAATAGAGAATACGAACCGACGTCACGCCTCGTTGCATGCCGGAGCGGAGCCGCCATTTTGACAGTGTCGCCCTCGTACTGAAATTAATACGGATTCTTGCTTACCTTTTGTTTTGTTTCTCCCATTAAGTGGAACGTTAACACTTTTAATGGTATCGTTTGCATGGAATAGAAGCTATTTTATCGCATCGCATGATCATTTTATTTATTTTTTCACTGAAGTTTTGTAGGATTTCTTTTACAGTGTTGATCTGTTTACCGTGTCGCAGTGAGAGTCAGACTCGCAAAGGTAATGTTAATTATTAAACCAAACAAAATCAAAACGTTCAAAAACACTTAGCAATGTGATTCTTTTATTGAGTGATAAGCAGTGGGTACCTTTTTCCATTTTTCTGTCCGCACCAGATATTTTCTTTTTCGCGCTGTAGCTCTCTAGAGACACAACAAGTGCTTTCATTGGTTGAGACGTGTGATGACGCTCATCCCAAGCAGCCAGTAGCCTACTGATAAACATCCCGCCCCTCCTGTGACCCATGGTTTGTGTTGTATTCGGTTGTAGTCTATCTATGTGTATTTAGACGCAGTGAGCAACGGACTTTCAAAATAAAAAGTATGTTAACCCGCGATAAACTAATTGTCGGCGTTAATTAATTAATGCGTTAACGCGATAAAAACGCGTTAACTTGCCCAGCCCTTATTTAAATATGATCAATATTTGCATCATTTGTCAAAATTAAAGTTTAATTGGAAAGCATGCACAAAAATATTCTGCTCACAAGCTCTGAGAAATAAGTGTCCTTATTTGAAGAAACATCTATGACCAGTCTAAGGACATGAGGAGGAACGTGGAGAGAAAGAAAGACTAAGGGCAGAGCAAGAGGATTAGAGGCGTCCAAATACGATTATCTAGATGGCAGTAGCTGCATAATTGCATTTATTGACAACTCTCTTCTTTATGTCCACGTCTTTCCTGCATGCAGCATGGATGAAATTGCTAAATGTGTAGTCAGCTCCTTCAGATGAACAAAGTGTAACAAGTGAAGCAGAAAAAAAACGAGTCCATCTTGTATCTTCTCCCTCAGGGAAAATGTGTAAAAACAAATCACTCTTTCTCTCCAGAAGCATTCATTTTATTCAGCTTCTCGGAAGCATTGTAAAAATTCCTAAGCTCACATGGAAATAATACCACATTTTCTACGATGTGGAATAGATTTAAATATATACGATGTAATAAAACATTATATTAAATATATACAATGTTTTAAAGGTTTAGTTTGCAGAAAAAAATACATTATTTACACACCTTCATATACAGTTATTATATATTTATTTATTTATTTATTTGTGGAATATAAAAAGGAGCAATTTCAAAGAATGTTCATGCTGACTTTTTCCATTTACAGTATGACAGTTCTACAGTTCACCTAGTACAAATGTGCCAGTTTTCAGAACAGGAAGAAGATCTTAGAATTATGGAAGCTTGTTTTCGCCATTAAATAAAAAGTAATTGTGCAGTTATCTCGCAATTCTGACTTTATATCTCGCAATTCTGACTTTATGGGCCCTATTTTAAAGATCTAAACGCAAAGTGTAAAGCGCACGGCGCAGGTGCACTCAGGGAGTGTCCAAATCCACTTTTGCTATTTTAACGACGGAAAAACGGTCCGTGCGCCGGGGCGCATTTTTGAAATGGGTTGTCCCTATTCTCTTAATGAGAAATGGGCGTAACGTTCAATAAACCAATCAGAGTGTCATCTCCCATTCCCTTTAAGAGCGAGATGCACTCGCGCCATGGCGGATTGCTATTTACATGGCGTACACGCGATGAGTCAGTTAATATATATGTGTGTGTATTGGCATGATTGTTCAATTAATTAGCCAATTTCGTTCATCATTATAAGTAGTAATAGGCTGAATTGAATTCTAATACACGCAATGACTATTCATCATTACATTTTTATATTTATGTAGCCTACACAATAATATTCTTTTACACTGTAATCCTTTTGTTTTTAATATTTGGCATGTTTGTGTGATGCGCATTGTGTGTAATAAGCAAAGTCGACATGCACTGTGGACGCGCCCAGAGGCGCAGTTTCTACCAACGCGCTCTAACAAAAAAATATTGCGCCATTGACTTTAGACTTTAGACCAGGTTTGAGTTGGTCTATGGCACAGTCTATTTTCAGCTCCTTAAAATAGCAATGCGCCTGAACACACCTCTTTTTAAGACCAGCACGCCCATGGGCGCACTGACTGGCGCAAATGCATTTACTAATTTAAGGACGTGGCGCTGAACGGGAAAACGCGAACGGCGCCGGACGCAAACTAGCAAACACACTTGCGCTGCGCCTTGCGTCGCATTGCACCGGGTGTATTATAGGGCCCTTAATCTCGCAATTCTGACTTTATATCTCACAATTCTGACTTTATATCTCACAATTCTGACTTTATATCTCACAATTCTGACTTTATATCTCGCAATTCTGACTTTATATCTCGCAATTCTGACTTTATATCTCACAAGTCTAACTTTATATCTCGCAATTCTGACTTTATATCTCGCAAGTCTGACTTTATAACTCGCAATTCTGACTATATCTCACAAGTCTGACTTTATATCACACAAGTCTGACTTTATATCACACAAGTCTGACTTTATAACTCGCAATTCTGACTTTATATCTCGCAATTCTGACTTTATATCTCGCAATTCTGACTTTGTCTCTCAATTCTGACTTTATATCACACAAGTCTGACTTTATATCTCGCAATTCTGACTTTATATCTGACAAGTCTGACTTTATATCTCACAATTCTGACTTTATATCACACAAGTCTGACTTTGTAACTCGCAATTCTGACTTTATATCACACAAGTCTGACTTTATATCACACAAGTCTGACTTTATAACTCGCAATTCTGACTTTATATCTCGCAATTCTGACTTTATATCACACAAGTCTGACTTTATAACTCGCAATTCTGACTTTATATCACACAAGTCTGACTTTATATCTCGCAATTCTGACTTTATATCTCGGAATTCTGACTTTATATCTCGCAATTCTGACTTTATATCACACAAGTCTGACTTTATATCTCGCAATTCCGACTTTATATCACACAAGTCTGACTTTATATCTCACAATTCTGACTTTTTAACTCGCAATTCTGACTTTATAACTCGCAATTCTGACTTTATATCACATAAGTCTGACTTTATAACTCGCAATTCTGACTTTATATCTCGCAAGTCTGACTTTATATCTCGCAATTCTGACTTTATATCAGACAAGTCTGACTTTATAACTCGCAATTCTGACTTTATAACTCGCAATTCTGACTTTATATCACACAAGTCTGACTTTACATCTCGCAATTCTGACTTTATATCACACAAGTCTGACTTTATAATTCGCAATTCTGACTTTATATCACACAAGTCTGACTTTATATCTCGCAATTCTGACTTTATATCACACAAGTCTGACTTTATATCTCACAATTCTGACTTTACATCACACAAGTCTGACTTTATATCACATAAGTCTGACTTTATAACTCGCAATTCTGACTTTATATCACATAAGTCTGACTTTATAACTCGCAATTCTGACTTTATATCACATAAGTCTGACTTTATAACTCGCAATTCTGACTTTATATCACACAAGTCTGACTTTATATCTCACAATTCTGACTTTTTAACTCGCAATTCTGACTTTATAACTCGCAATTCTGACTTTATAACTCGCAATTCTGACTTTATAACTCGCAATTCTGACTTTATATCACATAAGTCTGACTTTATAACTCGCAATTCTGACTTTATATCTCGCAATTCTGACTTTATATCAGACAAGTCTGACTATATAACTCGCAATTCTGACTTTATATCACACAAGTCTGACTTTACATCTCGCAATTCTGACTTTATATCACACAAGTCTGACTTTATAATTCGCAATTCTGACTTTATATCACATAAGTCTGACTTTATATCTCACAATTCTGACTTTATATCACACAAGTCTTAATTTATATCAAATAAGTCTGACTTTATAACTCGCAATTCTGACTTTATATCACATAAGTCTGACTTTATAACTCGCAATTCTGACTTTATATCACATAAGTCTGACTTTATAACTCGCAATTCTGACTTTATATCTCGCAATTCTGACTTTATATCACACAAGTCTGACTTTATATCACATAAGCCTGACTTTATAACTCGCAATTCTGACTTTATATCACACAAGTCTGACTTTACATCTCGCAATTCTGACTTTATATCACACAAGTCTGACTTTACATCTCGCAATTCTGACTTTATATCACACAAGTCTGACTTTATAATTCGCAATTCTGACTTTATATCACACAAGTCTGACTTTATATCTCGCAATTCTGACTTTATATCACACAAGTCTGACTTTATATTTCACAATTCTGACTTTATATCACACAAGTCTGACTTTATAACTCGCAATTCTGACTTTATATCACATAAGTCTGACTTTATAACTCGCAATTCTGACTTTATATCTCGCAAGTCTGACTTTATAACTCGCAATTCTGACTATATCTCACAAGTCTGACTTTATATCACACAAGTCTGACTTTATATCACACAAGTCTGACTTTATAACTCGCAATTCTGACTTTATATCTCGCAATTCTGACTTTATATCACACAAGTCTGACTTTATATCACATAAGTCTGACTTTTTAACTCGCAATTCTGACTTTATATCTCGCAATTCTGACTTTATAACTCACAATTCTGACTTTTTAACTCGCAATTCTGATTTTATATCTCGCAATTCTGACTTTATATCACACAAGTCTGACTTTATATCTCGCAATTCTGACTTTATATCACACAAGTCTGACTTTATATCTCGCAATTCTGACTTTATATCACACAAGTCTGACTTTATATCACACAAGTCTGACTTTATATCACACAAGTCTGACTTTATAACTCGCAATTCTGACTTTATATTTCGCAATTCTGACTTTATATCACACAAGTCTGACTTTATATCTCGCAATTCTGATTTTATATCTCTCAATTCTGACTTTATATCACACAAGTCTGACTTTATATCTCGCAATTCTGACTTTATATCACACAAGTCTGACTTTATATCTCGCAATTCTGACTTTATATCACACAAGTCTGACTTTTTAACTCGCAATTCTGACTTTATATCTCGCAATTCTGACTTTATAACTCACAATTCTGACTTTTTAACTCGCAATTCTGACTTTATAACTCGCAATTCTGTCTTTACAACTCGCAATTCTGACTTTATAACTTGCAATTCTAACTTTACAACTCGCAATTCTGACTTTACGTCTCGCAATTCTGACTTTACATGTCTGAATTCTGACTCTATATCTCGCAATTCTGACTTTTTAACTCGCAATTCTGACACACAATTGCAAGTTTAAATCTCTCAATTCTGAGAAAAAGAGTCAGAATTGTGAGATAAGTCACAATTACCTTTTTTATTTTCTTTATTTAGTGGCAGAAACAAGCTTCCATATAGAACGGTTACAGAATAATAATAAAAAAGGAAAAGGAAATAAAGAAGAGTGATTAGCATCCTGTTTCCCAGATTTGAGTGCAGTGGGCTTGTTTATATTTCCTTTAGTCAGGGCTTATTCTGTGTGAGAGAGTGATTAAACACTGCACAGGCTGTAATGTGTTTCAGCGCACTGGCTGATGTTTAATGCATGATGGAGATTACAGTCTGGCCAGTGCTCCTCTGCTGTGGGTTGTTAGTTGAACATCATGTTAGGTTAATAACTGTAGTGCTGGGGAAATATGCTCTTCCTCTAGCTCTCAAATAACATATTCTGTTTGTTATGAATTTGTGTGTATGTGTGTGTGCATTTGTTTAACTACATCTGAGTATATGCTATTAATAATTTAAAACAGGGTTTTACAAACTGGGGTTGGCGAGGCAACTGTTCGTCGGTTGATGGAAAGTTAATAAAATCAAGTAGAACTAAAAAAGATGAAATATTTTGTTTACCTGCATATCATGTGACCATTGACTGTTAATGTTTTGTTATATTATTAAAATATCAACTTAACATTTCAGGGGGTACAACAAGAAAATACTTCAAAGCGATTCAGCTGACAAAAAAAGTTAGTTTCAGTATTTGACTACGAGGTGAGTGTGTGTATGTGACTGCAAAAAGTGCATACATTTGTTCAATCATTAAGATTCAGAAAGTGCAGAAGCCAACACTATAAACTGACAATCAGAATGAAATCAAAATGATAAAACAGAGATGTGTTGCTCCATTCTGATTGGATAAGCCATGTCAAACCCATAATACCACCATGTTGTCTTGTACAGTACAGGCCAACATCAATAACTAGTAGTTCATACAGTAATTGAATGATCAGGACGGGAGCCTTCTGTTGAATCCATGCACAGCCACACATTTACAAGGTAACATGGGGTTTGTTTGCTTTTATTGAAAATGGTGTAAGCAGCATTTCTGCACTAACTAAGTCTGGCCAATCAGAAACACATATATTAAAGCATATTAGAGCAAAGTAAATGAACTGTTTAATCTACATCTGCTACAACATAATGAGCTGAGCACACAATCATTTCATCTAATTTGTTAAATGTTCACAATATGGACTCGATCCTGCCTTTGTATATACAGTATTACACGGGCATGGCCATTAACTTTCTATTCATTAAATAATCCTGAAAAATGTATTATGGTTTCCATAAAATTACTTTATTCAACATTGATAATAATCATAAATGTTTCTTGAGCATCAAATCATCATATTAGAATGATTTCTGAAGGATCATGTGACACTGAAGACTGGAGTAATGATGCTGAAAATTCAGCTTTAAAATATATATAAAATAGAAAACAGTACTTTTAAATTGTAATAATATTTCACATTATTACTGCTTCAAATAAATGCAGCCTTGTAGAGCATAAGAGACTTCTTTCATACCTTTAAATGTTAATGTATGTTCCTTCTGCATGTTTGGTGCAACCGGCCTCTGAGGTTTCAATGCATCTTTTGGATTATGAAATGGAGAAAATAACCTTGAGATGTTTGTTGTATTTAACATAGTACCCGACATATTCAAATTAGAACTCACAAACACACAAAACAGAAAATCTCTGAATCAGAAGTATAGAACTGTGAAAAGAAGTAGCTGGTTAAAGAACATAAATCATAAAGAAGTAGAGAGAATTTCTGTAAGATCCTGCGAAAATACACATCACCGGGGAAATCTAACCATTCTTTGTTCTGTAGCTCCAGGAAAGAGCCAAAGGGCCGACACACACACACACACACACACACACACACACACACACACACACACACACACACACACACACACACACACACACACAGAGGTTTATTCTGCTATCTTAGTGAGGACTCTCCATAGGCGTAATGGTTTTTATACTGTACATACTGTGCATTCTCTCCCCCTACACTACCTCTACTCCTAAACCTAACCATCACAGAAAACTGTCTGCATTTTTACATTTTTAATACAACATCGTTTAGTATGTTTTTAAAGCTATTTAAAAAATATGAGGACTCACACACACACACACTCTCTCTCTCTCTCTCCAGCGAGTCCCACTTGAGTCACTCCTCTATACGTAACACTGAACACGGTCCCTGACATGCACAGACTACAGTATAAACTCTCCTGATTCGAACATCATTGGACATTTTAAAGCTTGTTCTCATACTTCCATCTTTCTTTAGCTGTCTGTACCTTCGGCCCAATCTCGGAGACAACGTGTGCTTGTTTTCTCAGACCTACAGGGGCTCTGATCTCCAGGAAGTGTCATAGAGAGCATCATTCCGGCAGAGCTCTTCCGGGCCGTTCCCTCTCCTCTCCCCACTACCCTGGATCATTAATCATATTGGTATATCAAGACACCTGAGATTAAAGAACAGAAATAAAATGGAAATATATATATAAAAAAATAATGAAATACACATTACATTTGCTCAATATCAGCAACTCCTGCAGACCCATTTTCCGTTTCTCTCTCTCTTTTCTGTTATTTTTTCCTCTACTTTGTCTGTAGTTTCTATCTTGTGCTGCGTCTCACTAATTTCAGGACCTTGAATAAAATGTTGGTGATAAATCAAAGCTGCCACGGCAAAAACACACACAGATTCATCATAGGATTAGCGCTCCACTTTTATTCATTTTTCTTTTATCACCCTCCCTCTCTCCTCTCTCAATCTCTCTGCTCCTACAATACTAAAAACACACAATCGAGACACACACACCGTACAGTACACACACACCGACACTGTGCCCTGCTCTCACCTGTCTGCTATTCAACTGTAAAGGTGTGTTCACAATGACAGCGATTAAATCACTGGAGGTCACAAAGTCACTGTACTATTAGTTTCCAGCAGAGGATGTGAGCAGATTGGAGCGACAGAGATTTCCCTTCCATGTTCTAAGTGCTGTAATCACTCCACTCCAAAGCCACTCCATTTATTTTTTACAGTGAGTTTATAGCATTGTAGTTAGTATAATACTGTACTTATAGGGTTAGTTCACACAAAAGTGGTTCACCCAATAGTTCACGTGACTGCCAAAGTCACGTGAACTATTGAACCATTTCGAAACGTTTCAAAAAACTTATGACATAACAAAGCCTGGTTTACTGAAATCACGTGACTTTGGCAGTTTGATACACACTTTGAATCACTAATTCAAAACAAAAGATTCGTAAAGTTTCAAAGCTTCATGTAGCAGTGTTTTGAAATCGACCATCACTAGATATTGTTGAATAAAGTCATTATTTGTTTTTTTGGCACACAAAAAGTATTCTTGTCGCTTCATAACATTAAGGTTAAACCACTCTAGTCACATGATCTGTTTTAAATATGCCTTTAGTAGCTTTCTGGGCATTGAAAGTGTTAATGATCTTGCTGTCAATGGAGGCCTCACTGAGCCATCTGATTTTATCAAAAATATTTTAATTTGCGTCTCATGGGTGTGGAACGACATGAGGGTGAGTAATTAATGACAGAATTTTCATTTTTGTAAATAAAAATGATAATAAGACAGTAACAAAAATATTTTGTATCTTTACAACTGTAACGAGGCGGGACTCAGGTACAGATCCATTTGCAAGCGTGGTCGTACAGGCAGGGTCTAAGCATGGGCAAACAGGAACAGCAAGGGCTAGGCAGAATCGTGGTCAGGATACAGGCAGTAGATCAGGGCAGGCAGATATCGTTCATATTCCAGATAACAATAAACAGTCCAAAGGCAGAAGGCAGAGAATCATAAAGCGGAAACGGGCAGGATCAATAACAGACAGGCAGACAGGATACAAACACTCAGAATCCTCACAGGAGTAAACAAGACCTTGCCATGAGGTGGTGTGTGAGTGAATCTTAAATAGTCCAGATAATGTGCTTCAGCTGTATGTGGAAATTACTGATGGGTGTGGAGTGTGTGCATGTGACTGGCAGGGAGGATTATGGGAAATGGAGTCCGGAATGAACGGGAACGTGACAGAATATCCCTCTCGCGCCGTGGATGGTACAATCGGGGAGGGGGGGTGGATGCCCTGGAGACCTACTGGCAGGTGATGCTGGATATGCAGACTGGTATGGAGGTCTCCAGGGCAGGTCCAGGAACTCCAGGCATCACGGCGGATCAGGAGCCTCGGGCGGCCACGGCGGGTCAGGTGGCTCGGGCAACCACGGCAATTCAGGGGCCATTGGTGACCATGGCAGTTCGGGGTCCATAGACCCCGTAAACCCACCCACAGGTACCCCAGCCACCAGTTCCCCACCCACAGGTATATGGCAGGGCAAGGAACTTGGGCTCTGGAGCAGACTCGATGGCTGGAACGACCCTATGTTCACAGACACTGAAGGGGCGGCCATCTTGCCCGTGGGCACTGGCAAAGTGGCCATCTTGTCCATAGCACCCAGAGAGTTTGAGTGCGTTGCGGCCGGCGGGGGCTTAGGAGCTGCTCGTGCTGAAGTCAGCGGTGGAACGGGAACATGACAGCAACCAAAAAGTTGATGTCTGATGATGATCATTATTAAGCGATTAAAGGTGTCAGGTTAGAATACAAAATTGTAAATGCTTTTGTGTTCTCTCGCAAATCTTTTGCGTTCCCCCGAGAAACTTTGCATTCGCTCGCAAAACCTTTTGAGCTCTTTGGAAGTGAATGCAAAGTTTCTAGCTGGAACATTTTTGCACGGGGACGCAAAGTTGAATTTTTCCTCTATCTCATACTTTACTTCATGTACCTTTAGGATCGCCATACATTTTACATTTCAAGATTAGGTTACACTTTATTTTGTAACACTTTATTTTACAGTGTCCTTGTTACATGTGTTACATGTACTTACTATAGTAATAACAGTAAATTAGGCATAATTATAAGTAACTAACCGTCAACCAAACCCTAATTCTACCCTAACCCTATAGTAAGTACATGTTGTTAATTAATATTAATCAGTACTTTAATATAAAATTACACTGTAACAATGACACCTTAAAATAAAGTGTAACCCTTTATTTTAAGGCTGTTACAATGTAATTACACATGTAAGTACTGTGTAATAATAATTAACAACATGTACTTACTATAGGGTTAGTGTTTGGTTTCACTGCATGTAATTATGCATAATTTATAGTATTACTACAGTATAACAACATGTAGCGTGTAACAAGCACACTGTAATATAAAGTGTTACCCATGTTTATTTTAATTGACAGAAAGTGATTATGTGATTATGTCCACGTTTTTTACGTTGTAAGAATTTGACGAGTCACAATCAAGCCAATGTGTGCACCTGTTATAAATATGATAGACGGGCATTATCACATTGACAGTGTGATCAGATAATCACTGGGCTATTAAAACATTTTATTGATCAAATATAGGCCAGAATAGTTTACTGCCCTTTTTTTATAAAGTATGTGTGAGAAAGAGACTGAGAATACTACACCAGACAGAAGTGAAGTGCTTCTGTGTGAACACACTGCAGTCTTTTTATTTGTTTCATCACATGCACGCACACACTAACAGAATTTTCCTGCTTTTCCATATTTCTTTTATCCACCTGGATTTCCATTTACCATATCTCACTATAATACTCTCTGTACATCCCATTCCTCTTTCTTTTGACACCCCTCTTCACTATATTTGCAGATAAGACAGAAACAGCATCTTAAAAAGGTGATTAACTGCAAGACTGATGTTCACCTCCCTCATATATCACATTCAGATCACTACCCAGCCACGAGAAGCCCGTCGCTACCTCACAGCAACACCCTAAAACTGAGACGGTGAGTTTACACAAACGAGCACTGTGGCGCTTCCTTTATAAAATGTTCAGGTCTAGTCTAATCTACTCTTTCAGACAGAAATAGTCCACAAGAAATGTAAGGGAGACAATAAATGTGTCAAAAACAGCAGTAAGAGAGAATTGCTGCATGTGTTGAGACACCAGAGGGAACAGAAGTCTGCTAAAACCTTCGGGAAAGGAGAAGCCCTGGCTGTCACACTGAATTATGGTCTGATCAAAACAAATAGACCCAAAATCCCCAAACACACACACACAGAGACGCATGTGCACCACCAACAACAATAACAAAAAAAAACGGCTGGTATATCTCCTTTCACAGTAAATGCGGTGTACAAGAGTGCTGGTGCTGGAGCCGATGGCCAGTCTGGAACCTTTTTCCACCACAGAAAAGTCAGAAAATTGGCCAGGGAGCGTCCACAAAAATGTCCACATCAATGAAAGAGAGAACAATAACAACTCAGTCTATGTCCTGTCTGTGTATAATAAAAAGATTTTACTTTTAAACATCATGTCAACTGATTGTAGTTTTATTCATTATTTAATCATTATTCATTAATGTTTGACCATTTTATCATTAACAGCATGTTATTGCATAAAGATGATGAAACAAATCCTTTTGGATGTTAATATATGCACCCAAATATTGTATAACTCTTGGGCAAACAACATGATGAGGCCAGGATATGTATTCAAATTGCGTTACATCTTTGTTCATGTTTTGAGTGATAAAATGCAACTGACTTTATAATTGTGCAAAATACCAACAAATCTCTGTTGTTGATGTCATTGGCCAAGCATCTAATCAATCGAGCAGACTGAAAGCAGTAAGGCAGATGCTAACATGCACTCTAAAACATGTTTGGTTAAAACAACCCAAGTTGGGTTGAAAATGGACAAACCCAGCAATTGGGTTGCTTTAACCCAGTGGTTGGGTTAAATGTTTGTCCAACCTGCTGGGTAGTTTTATTTAACCCAACTACTGATTAAAAATGACTATATTTCTGGCTTAAAATAAATCCAAAGTAGGTGAGAAATTAAAAATCAGACACATAATTACTAGAGGCAACAATAATAATCAAAAGGTGTACATTTATTAATAAGCAATTTAATAAATGTTTATTGTTTATTATTTATTATCTTATTAATAAATGCTCATTTATTAAACATATTAATAAATGTTAATTTCCAGCATATTTTGGGTTCATTTTAAGCAAGCAATACAGTAATTTTTATACAACAGTTGAGTTAAATAAAACTACCCAGCACGTTGGGCAAACATTTAACCCAACCACTGGGTTAAAACCACCCAATTGTTGGGTTTGTCCATTTTCAACCCAACTTGGGTTGTTTTTAACCCAGCATTTTTTAGAGTGTGGACATGGATTTTGGTATTTTTTGGAAGTTGGCAATTTTCAGGAAAACCGCCCCCCAAAAAAAACAAAACTAACTATGAAGGCCCAACCCTAAAACTAACTTTCAGTGTGGCATAAGCAGCTCATATGAAAACAAATGAGAATGCACAAATTCCTACAAATACACTACCAGTTTGTCAGTGTAATACAGTTACGAATGAGAATGTGTTGTGTATAGGTTCACTTGCAGCAAAAACAAACAGTTTACACTAAAAACAAAAACTTTTTCCCCCAGTTTCACAGACAAGGCTTAGTCCCAGACTAAAATACATGTTTGGGCTGTTTTAACTGAAAGCAACTTGCACTGACATATCTTGCCATATACGTGTCTATTTACACTACGTGCAAATAACGTTGCATGTTGTCAAACGCTATTCACACTAGCTCCGCCCACCAATGTCTGGTTGGGCCACTCAAGTTTTAATAACGACACACAGAGTTCAATGTGTTCAGCGGCGCAGCAGTAGCGAGTGAGGCTCACAGATCTGGCTTTTAACGCTATCGACGCGGGTTCAAATCCACCTATTTGCTAAGCTCACGCTTCTCCATTTTCCCGTCACATATCACATTAGAAAGGCATTTATTTTCAATAAAAATGTAAATAATGTTCTAAATGTGGAAATAAACTGCGAACGAGCGTTTAATAAAGTATTGGGTAGGGTTATATGAAGGTGTAGAGAAGGTTTTTATTCTCCCAATAATGCAGCATCCGTTTATTAATTTTAATAAATATAATCATTTACACTATGATATTATTGCATCCTGTTAATGTACAAAAATACTGAGGTGCAAATAGTATCTGCCAATATAAAGTACAGATAGCATCTAATTACTATTTACTCGTACTGCAAAGAACTGACACTTTTACTTGTGTAACAGAATCTATCGCTGTTTTCATCTAGTCTAAATACCATATCGCTAAGAAAATGCTGCTATTGTCACTTTGGGCCCTATTTTAACGATCTGAAACGCAAGTGTCAAAGCGCGAAGCGCAAGTAACTTTGTGGGCGGGTCTCGGCGCTGTTGCTATTTTCCCGGCGGGATAAATGGCTCTTGCGCCCGGCGCAAATCTAAAATGGGTTGGTCTGAAGTAGCTTCATTATTCATAGGTGTGGTTTGGGCGTAATGTGAAATAAACCAATCAGAGCGTCATCCAACATTCCCTTTAAAAGCAGGTGCGCAAGTTCCATTATGGATTGCTATTATTATGGCGTATTTACCAGGCGCACGCCAGGAGCGGTTCACAGCCGAGGAGACTGATGTTCTTGTAAGAGCAGTGAAAGACAGAGAAGTTGTGTTGTATGGGGATGGGAGAAACCCACCCAAAATAGCGTCGGTTAAACAGGTTTTTTCACATCTTCGTGGCACACCACAATGATTTCCGTCATCTCATGTGTTAATATTTTTTAGTGTAACATATGATTTGCAAAAATAACTGTTGCATCTGTGTAGATTACATGAGCAAAGTGTATGCGCGTTGTGCAGCTATACATTATGGTCAAGCATGCGCCCTTAAAATAGCATAATGAACAATGCGCAACGCGCCACTGACTTTAGACTAGGTTTTTTCTGGTCAGTGGCGCAACTGTTTAATGGAACAGCAAAATAGCACCAGGGATTGTTTGCGCCGGAACACGCCTCCTTTTTTGCGCTGAACCGCCCAGGGAGCGCAAGTTCATTCACTAGTTTAGCGACGTGCTTCTGTGGAGGGAAAAGCGCGCTTTGCGCGGGTGCAAAATAGGAATGACACATGCGTCGGTGTACAGAGTCAATTGCGCTGGGTGCAAGATAGGGCCCTGAGTCTTAAATAGGATATTTTGCTATTTTCAAATGTGTAAATAGCATCTATCCGCTGCCTAAAATATATCAGTGCCAGTGTTTTGTCTCAATATTTTTTAAGTGTCCTAATTTAACTAAATCCTAATCCTTGCTTAATCCAAGCCCTGTCTGTGAAACCAGACCTTTGTGTTCTGAGAGCACAGAACCATTAAAACTCACTTTTCATATTCAGCATATGTCATGTTAATAATTTTGCATATTGATGAGCCTATGCAGTTCCTAGTAATACTAACACAATTCATGTTTAAGAATATTTTTGTTCAGTTCTGGATGTGTTTAGGACACCATTTTATGTCGTACTGCATGTGATATCTTGATCCAATAAGAACTACTGATCTAGTGTGGATCTGGACTCAGGGAGGAGTTAAAGGGAGTCCTGGTAGCTTATGTTTGTTGGGATGAATCGAGGTGAACTGGACGTACAGTACAAGGGGGTTTGGGTGATATACATGCCCCACAGAAACCAGAGAGCCCCATGATTGAGCCTGAGAGATGCCGTCCACTGCATTACAGCAGCTGTTTCCCTCACACACACACACACACACACACACACACACACACACACACACACACACACACACACTGCTGTTACTGTCATTTACTGCACTTTGATTTATACACTCACAAACTGTCATCTGTCACATCTGAGACATGCACGCCAAAATATCAGGTGACACACACACACACACACTTTCAGCCACAGACAGATTACAGTACCTCACAATTCCTGTTGTGTACTTTGAATGGACATTCATAGAAAAATCTATTTTTTTTTTGCTCTGTTACAGAAGGCAGGACTATATTTAGCTGTCTTTATTGATTCAGGTCTGACACATTACACTGTGCTATTCTCCATATCTCAAATACACTGCGAGAGTCCAGACACTCCTCACAAAAAAAGAGAGAGAGAGAAATGAAAAATGGTTACAAAACAGCATAGTGTTATTGATTCGATTCGCAATCGGAAAGAGATTGCGCTAACAGAGATGTACTTTTTCATTTCATCTCTCCTTCACTATTTCATATGGTTATCACCTCCCTCCATGTGTCAGGGTGACATTTTTGTCCACTGAAATGCTTTGAGCTGTGCCAGTGTAGATTTATGGAGCTGATCAGAAAGCCGTTTGTGACGGGAATTTGTGAATCTATGGCTGTTTGAGCCGTGCATCCCACTGCGGCAATTTACTGCTTGATCAACAAGGGAATGGTAAATATTATCACAGGAGCAAGCATAGCGTACGTTCTTGAAACTGACATTTTTACAGCCGATCAGTGCGGTCCTCAGCACAGCTGATATTACGCTATATTAGGGCTTTCACACTTGGGTCCTGTGTTATGCTGCTTCATGTTTCACACTGGTCATACTTTATTCTGAGTTAGTGATTTATCTTGGGACACTGGACATCTGAAAACCAATCCTACTGTAACTGTTTCTCACAGAGGGTTTTGCTCTTTAGTAACATACACTACTGTTCAAAGATTTGGGGACAGTTCTATTTTAAATAAATCAATACTTTTATTCAGCAAGGATCCATTACATGGAAGTGACAGTAAAGACATTTATAATGAAAAAAAGATTTCTTATGCTGTTCTTTCTATTCATCAAAGAATCCTGAAAAAAAGTTATCACGGTTTCCACAAAAATATTGAGCAGCACAGCTGTTTTTAGCATTGATTAAAAAAAAAAAAGGGTTTAAAACAGTTATGCTGTTTCTTGAGCAGCAAATCATCATATCAGAATGATTTCTGAAGGATCATGTGACACTGAAGACTGGAGTAATGATGCTGAAAATTCAGCTTTGATCACAGGAATAAATTATATTTGAAAATATATTAAACCTGAAAAATGTTATTTCCATTTGTAATAATATTTCACAATATTAATAATTAATTTACTGTATTTTTGATCAAATAAATGCAGATTTGGTGAGACTCCTTTCAAAAACAAAACAAAAAGTCTTACCAACTCCAAACTCCAGGAAATTAACCAAAGATGATCAAAGTAAAAAGTTAAGTTTAAGTAAAAAATGTCTGAATATTGAATCAAAGATCATTCACGGCTAATTAATTCCTAAAAAGCAACAAATAAAGCTTGTTTGAGTCAGTAACAACAAACAACAGTCACGCGATCTTCACTGAGTTTCTCTAGCTGTCAAACGCAGCACAGCCAATGTGAAAACGACTGATTTTTGAGTCTCATGAAACATGTAAAAACAAAAAAATATGGTCTCTTTTTCATTAGGTTAACAAAATTACAATATTTCACTCACAAATGTTCCTCACTTTCATGTTGTTCTGAACCTGTATGACTGCTTCCTTCTACTGAACACAAAAGAAGATACAGTATTGTCTGTGTTTTTGGTCCATACAATAAAAATCAAAACATCACTGACCCCCAATGACTTTCATTGTACGGACAAAAAACACAGACAATATCTTTTGTGTTCGGCAGAAGAAATAAATACAACAACATGAGGGCAAAACGACTTTAGGAATAACCCAGAGTTTAATGAGTCTGCGTCACAAACACTGATCCAGCAGTGTGGTGTTCTCAGTGGTAATTCCTTGCTCGGCCGTGTCCTCCGGTTCTGGATCATGCCCAGTTTGGAAAGGCACCTGCCCAAACCTCAGTAAAGGGCAGAGACTCACAGAGCGGCCGCAGGCCATTTAACCTCTACTGTACCCAGACACTACTTCTTGACACACCAGCTGTTTCCTCAGGATCACACGCTCTGACAGGAGTCTGGCGGATTCTTTAATCAAAGTTTTACTAGAGGAAAAAAGACCCACGCCTTCCCTGCTGCACAATACAAATTACAGCATATTCTCTCTCTGGACCGGTTTCTGTCATGTGAAATCAGTCATCATACACCCCACTGAAATCAAATGACAAGCACTGTTTCCCCCCCTTTATTTCTTAATGAAACGGGACGTTTGGCTGGGACTTGCGCTTTTTTTATATATTTGTTTTTAAAAGACAACAGGCTTTAGTAACAGCCATGAGTCATGCTTTACTACTCGCTTTTGGGGGGAGGAGCATTCTGATTCAATAGAGCCTTTGATTGGACAAAAATCTGTGCAGTGCAGGATGAGTCATCAGTGAAAACGTCAATCCTTTTTTTGTACAAATTCACTTGAAAGAAAAAAATGGGAAAAGCCAATACATACTGACTGAACAGAATATCTTGTGATCCAAATATCTGCTTCAAAGCATCTGATAAATGAATACACTACCATTCAAATGTTTGGGGTCAGTAACTTTGTTTTTATTTTTTATGAAAATGAATCCTTTTATTCATCAAAGATGCATTAAATTGATCAAAAGAGCCTGAGAATCCAAAACGTATTGCAGTTTCTGAATAAGTTTCCAGTCAGAGCCAGCATTTGAGCATCTCCACAAATAATTTCATGGCCCCCAAAATATTCTGTTGTATGAATGTTTCTATTTAATATATCTTAAGAAAGAACCTTGAATCTGCTTAAAACAAAGTACTCTAGCTTTATTAATTATTTTTTTTTAATTTCTTTAATTTTAATTATATTTTATAAACACCTATCAACGTCGGTACATTTTACATATATTTATATAAATTAAAAAAATGATCAAAAAGCTGAAAAAACAGTGTTTTTGTCAAAGACTTCATCTGGATCGGATTCAGAACGATGATCGAAACATTGCGTCTATAACCTCTAAAGCTTGCACAGTCGTTTCCTCTTCAGTAACGTTAAGCAGTTTGATTGATATGCCGTTGAATGTTTGATGATCATGTTAATTTAATTGTGCATTAGCAATCTTCTGTCTGCTCCTTCTGGTGTACACAGATCCTTTTTCTTTGCTTGTTTTTGGATCTGGAGATGCTACACTCTTTCAGAAGGTGTGCAACAGCGTACCATATAACAGAGAAAACATGGGAAATGTGTCAGTGGGGGTAAAGCATTGTCACAAATGACGGAAAATCTTGTCAATGGCGGGGAAAGAGCTAAGCAGAGAGTTAAACTGTTTTCAACATTGATAATAAGAAATGTTTCTCGAGCACCAAAATTATTCAAACATTCAAAATGGTTATGCTAGTATTTCAAACTATTACTGTTTTTACTGTATATTTAATCAAATAAATGCAGCCAAGGTAAGTACAAGAGACTTCTTTAAAAAAATAAAAACTTACTGACCTCAAACTTTTGATCAGTAGTGTATTTATAAAAGTATAAATGCATGTGAAACGTTAACATCCCATTTCGCTAAATGGTCAACTGTTTAAAACGGCATGTGGTGCATTAAAATCAATGTAGAAAGTGGAGGAACACACTGTACACCCTGGGCTAATGAACCTATTTGCATATTTATGAGGTCAATAACATTGATTGGATAAATATGTGACCTGTTTCAATAACTGCTTGTCCATCTGCGAAAATGACAACGCAAGTCCACTCTAGCTGTCATTCTTCAACTTTATTTATTTATTTGAATTATTAATTTTGGAAAAGCCCATACATATACAGACTAAACAGAAAATCTTATAAATATATCTAAAAATAGTGTACATTTTAAGGCCTCATTTAAAACTGATACACAGAGTTTAGTTCAGATCTTTCTGGCACCGACCAGTAATGAAAGTGACAACTTGTGTATGAAATCTCTGCTGCAGAAACACACAAACCCTCTCTCTCAGATTAGCCCAGAGGTGTGTGTGTGTGTGCGTTTGAGAAAGAGTGAATGTGTGTATCCGCACTGTAATGCAGAGGGAGCATTCATCTCTTAGACCATTACACACAGTCACTAAAGTGACATTCCCCTGGGAAAGTTAACTGCACCCTGTGCAGAAACACGCAAACCTACTACACACACACTCGAGCATGTTGGAAAATACTTTGTGTATGCTTTAGTCTCTGTAGTTTGTTTCTCTCGCTCCATGAGACTGCGGCCATAAAGCTTTTAGCATATCTTCAGTCACCTGTTTAAAAGACATGCATACACACCTGCAATCATACACAAGTGTCAGCTGGAGCTTGTATTCACATGCAACAAGCTAAAATACAAGCATGTCACAGATTCATACACAGATGAAACGAGGGACACTGCCCTCCATGTATAATTCGAGATGTAAGTAAAACATTGGTGGTCACAGTCAGTGTATTCCTGCAGTACAAACAGTATATGTGCTTGACTGAATCAAGTGCTAAAATGCATTTGAGAAGCAATCACCATTTTGACTAAATTGTTGTAAAAATAAATTCATAAAACATTATTGAGCAATCGTACCTTCACATTCACTTTGCTTTTGCTCTTTTCAAATGTAAGTCTATGGAGTATCTGTGTGTTTGAATAGTTTAATAGTTTAGTTTAATTTTGTAGGAATCCAAAAACATGGTAAAATGAGAACATTAAAATAAAAGTAAAAATAATTTTACGGACAATTACAATGTTTAATAAAAATATTCAGTTCATTCCTTTGAAACGTCCTGTAAAGTTTGTCTGAGTTAGCAGTTATAAAGGAGAGCAGGGCTTAATAAAGGGTCAATTGTGGTTGTACATTTTGAGATGACATAATTCATTGATCAACTTCAATACCAAACAACAAATCCAGTAGAAAATGTACACCAAAGCCAAAGAAATGCTCAAGAAAATTGAAATTGGACTAATTGTCTTTATATTTCACCTTTTACAACAACAACAAAAGACATTCTGATTAACTGTACAACTAAAACAAAGATAGTGTCACAGTTCCCTTTGTTCATGGACTCCATTTCCCATCATCCTCCTTGTTTCCACAGCTGCACTCACTTCCTCGTCATCTCCCCATCATCACCGATCACCTGCACCTGGACTTCATCATCTGCACACCCTTTATAATGGACTCACTCCCTGCACACTTGTTAGTTTAAGTGTGTATGGTTGTGGTTTTTTTCTCCTACGTTTAATAAATACCCTATATTGTGGAAGTCTGTGAATGCCTCATCTCTGCCACAACCTCACCGTAACAGAAGAACAGACCATACCGACTGGACTTCTACAAGTGAAATATGAGTATTTTCCTGGTCCCTGTACCCCCAAAGCGCCGCCTATGCAAATTCTCAGTGGAGGACCGTCTTTGGACACTCAGGCAGGACGGTTGCCCGCTGGAGAGATACGTGGAGGAATTTGCTGAGCTTTCTTATAAGGTGAGCTGGACTGATGCCATTCTTAACAGCTGTTTTCTGAAGGGTCTGGATAAGGACACGATTCGCTATATTGAACCTGCCTGTCTCTTCTCCCTAGTTGAGTCTATTAATCTGATTCTCTTTTTAAATGGTTTCAATTTCAAAACTGAAGAGGTTCAAAAGAAAGCGTATCATCCTCATCCAGTCCCCTCAGAAAAACACGCGGCCTGGTCAGTTCACCAACCACCAGTTTCCTCCATGTACCCCTCCAGGAGCCTCCAATTAAGCCTGCTGCCAAGCCTGAGCCCTCACCTAGGGAGGGCCATATACCTGTGGGTGGGGAACTTGTGGGTGGGTCTCCAGAACTGCCATGGCCGCCCGAGCGCCTAGACTCTCCAGGGTGCCCAGAGCATATAAAATACCAAAAATAAAAATATTTTTTAAAACGCTGCATTTATACAGAACTGTCTCTTTACGACCACAACAAATGGGACACTTTTCAGAGGCGCAATCCAACTTCGCTTCAGCGCCAGGCGCAAGTCAATCGAGCGGAAAAGGTAGCTTCAGTTGAACAGTGAGCTGCGTTCAGATAAGTTGTCAGGCTATGTCAGTAAAACTCAGAAAAATGAAATGACTGTCCAATCAGCGTTATACTGCGCTCGTGGCGCGCACTAATAATAAAAATAATAAAAATAATAAAAATAATAAAAATAATAAAAATAATAAAAATAATAAAAATAATAAAAATAATAAAAATAATAAAAATAATAAATAATAATTATAATAATTACTTTGAGTACTGCATAATTACTTTATCATAGCTTAAATAAAGTGCAAAAGAAACTCTGAGCATGCACCATCATTGTTCTGTTGCAAATGAAGTCATGAAATTCCCAAACATGTGATTAAAGCTGCCTCAAAACTGTGCATGCATGTATTTGTTGACATAGTTTTAAAGCTATTGTTATCCAATTTGTTGGCCTTAAAAGGTCTTAAAATGCACATATGGGAAATCTAAATTTTCTCAGGGGAGCATGCCACCAACCCTGGTATAATTTTGTGACCACAGTAATTATGAAACCCTGCATACGGCCCTGCTTCTATACTATCTAATGAAATCTGAGGTAAACGTGTATTTCTCTAAATGTGCGCACTTTTGGACCACTGTGGTTTGAGATTTATTTTAAAGGGGAGAAAAAAAAGCCTTGCCTATATTTATATTTATATATATATATATTATATATATATATATATGTATATATGTATATATGTTTTGTAGCATGGCACCTGGTTTGAGCTGGTCCTGAGCTGGAGCCAGTTGCTTAGGACAAGCTCATGACCAGCTAGGACCAACTAAGGACCAGCATAAACCAGGTCAAACCAGCAGCTATGCTTCAAAACATACCTAACCAGCATATGCGGTTTTTTTCAACAGGGTATATACATACACACTTACAAACTTTCGTGGTAGATTTGACAGCACTACTTAAAATGGGAAGCTGCTGGCAAATTTGTCAGCTAATCTAACGACACAGACAAGTTCTCTCACACTGTAGGATTTGAATGTTAACTGTACTGCAGTGCTTTTCAATAATCTCTATTCCACAGAGCACAAAGAACAAATACTAAGAGCCGTGAGCAAAACTTTGATGAACTTTATTATTATGGAAATGCACAGTGTGAAAAATGCCATGCACAGAATATATACAAATTTCTGAGCTTCTGATTTGGTTACTCATTTAGCCCAGCCTTTTATTCAATGTGACTAACAGGACACTAATTACATAGACAGTCACCCCAGAGCAAACTAGGATTGAACGCCTTGCTCAAGGGCACAACCGCGACAACAATCCTTTGGTAACTTTCCAATTCATGAGTCACTCCCAGCTGGGATCAAACTTACGATATTTGCATTTCTAGCCCAGAGCTTTAACTACTAGTCCACCACTATTTAAGACAGTGGAGGATTTTAGAGAGCTTAAGTGCTCACAGAAGAATAGAAATCAAGGAAATAAATTTGTGTACACCTTTAAGGACACTTGCTGTTGTAATTTAAGTCTTTTGATTACAGAGGCCGGGAACAGAAGAGGCATGCTGTGTAATAACGAGAGTAAGAATAGATACTGGCATTGATACTCCTCCATCTCTCTTCTCAGTTAATGTGCGTATGGTATTATTAGATGTTACTCTAGGTCTGAGTCATTCTACAGACAACCACCACGACCGACCGACTGAACAAACGAACGAACGAGCGATAGATAGATACGAAAGAAAGAAAGAACAATAGATAGGATGACCAACAGAACATTGTCCATTGGGAACACTAAGGCAGCAGGTTATCACGAACTCCTTCATAACACACTCAAATACCTTCACACACAGATAGTAGCTCACACACTGTCCGTTTCCCCAAGAGCGCTTGTGTGGAGATTGCCTTTTTAAGGTGGAAATCAATAATTTTCTTTGCTTTACCTCCTCCTGCTGCCCCCCTCAGTTGTGAGAGAATCCCTCCCTTTTACGATCTCCATTCATCTTTCCTGTTCTCTTTCACACTTTCTCTCTTAATTGTCAGTCATCGCTCCTAATAACACTGTTGAAACAATTATATTCAAATTTAAATGATGTATAGTAATTTTTTTTTACAGTACAAACTGTTTCAAAGTATAGTGCCTTATAATGGTTAACTCCCTACAGCCCAGCGCACACTGTATGATTTGGTCAATATCAGGTCACATTCACACGGCAGCAGAATACGGTGGTCAGTCCTGTATTTGAGTCTTTAATACGGTTACGTTCAAACACACTGTTCAGTTATTTACGGAAGTGACAACCGCATTATATAACCAGACTCACACCCATACATTTTCAAACCTGCACTGTGTGAACAGAACTGGACTGGACAACTAGTTCTCTGTCACATCATACAGTGCAAGCGTGTCTACCATGAGTTGCAGGTTTTCATGTGTGGGTTCGCTTTCAGTAACTTACACCGATGATTCGAATGGAGTTGGAAGGTTTTAGATCCACTCAATGTTGTCCACCGGAGCTGCTCCCATCAGTTTTGTGTTTTACGCTCGACACAAATGCTTCGCTCTCCACATGCAGAGATAAAAGTTGCTGTCAGTTAGTGAAGATTTGACTGATGAACTCGCAGGCTCGATTAGACTCTTGTTGTATCAAAAGTAATACAACATTTGATATAACTATTGCTTGTAAGAGAATATGGGCTTGACTCCTGTTGCACGTTCATATTGACAGTATTCGAGACACTACTGTAAGCTGCTGTTTAAACGGGACTGTGGCAAGCAGGACGGGGCCGAGAGCCGTGGGAACAGACCGAGGCGGTGACATGAGTGCATCTCACGGAGGAGCTCGGGAGGATAAAAGGAAGAGTGACAACAGTGAAGGACGAGAGAGGACCATGCCTGGACTATTTTTCTTGTTGTTTTGTGTTTTTATGCGGCAGTCTTCCATGAGGGCTTCCATGGTTTATTTTGTCATTAAACTTTGTTGAATATTCGCCGGTTCCTGCCTCCTTTTTCCCTGAACCTTCACAGGGACATTTCGAGACTCACACCTGTAAGTAAATGTGGTTGTCAATCCCAAAACCTAACCTTTCAGGAATTGTATAAGATTTCCTACTGATCACCGAAGGCCCAGGCACACCAAACCAACATAAAACACAATAAGTGACGAAATAGCCAAAGATGGCTCTACCACCAATTCAACATGTTCAATGGGCCAAAAAGCCATTGATAGGGGTCTGACTAGTGCCAACACACTGCAAAAATTCTAGGCCGAGAGAAACCCCAACACCGGTCAATGGTGTGTCACAGCCTTTAGAGTGACATGCTTAGCAAGTGTCAGAAACACTGAGTTGCTGTCCTGCAGTGTAACTGCTCATATGACACCCTGATGACATGTAAAAGAGAGAAAAAGGGATCAGTTGATACTAACTTGTAAATATGATAAGCATAACAACCATCTTGTTAATCAGCATTTCCTTCATGTTTTAATCATACTGACGTAATAACTTCACGTTTGCTGTTGAAAATGAGCAGCCAACAAATTCCCTTTTTGATATTCAGATATTCCGACTTATTTTTTTCTTTACCAGGTAAAATATTGGTAACATCACTGGAAGTGCTTGCTTGGTTTGTCAATACCATTTCAATAGTGCATCCAGTCCTGCTTCAGGAAGGCCAACATCCTACAGATTTTAACCTGTCCCTGCACACCTTCCTGGAAGTTTCTTATTATTAGGTCCAAATATTCAATTCACATTTGTATAGAGCTTTTCACAATACATATCGTTTCAAAGCAGCTTTATAAAAAAAATCCATGTGTTTACTTTACATTTTAGAGAAATCTGGTATCAGAGGTGACTGTGTTAAAGTCATGTTCATTTAGAAATGTACAGTTCTGACAATAAATATGCCTACAGACATGGACAAAATTGTTGGTACCCTTGATAATACGGTCAAAGATGACTGTGAAAATAAATCTGCATTGTTTATCATTGTCCCGACGGATGATCCAACCACAGCCCATTATTGGATTTGAGAAAATAGCTAAAGCATTGAAAAGTTTCAATCAACAAAAGATGTTACAAATCTGCCTGGAAGAGGACGTGTGTCGAAATCATCCTAATGCACGGTGAGGAGGAAAGTCTAGCAGAAGTGGTCAGGTTTTGATTTTTTATCTGTTGGTATTTGATAAAATCCATGATACCATATATCTGAACAAGATGTCCAGGACCTCCAGCACAAAAATAGGCCCACAACATTAAAGATCCAGCAGTATATTTAACCGTGGACATGGGGTACTTTTTATCCATGTGTGCACCACACCCATCTGGTGGGTTTGCTGCCAAAGAGCTCTTATTTTAGTTTCATCTGACCATAGAAGTCGGTCCCGTTTGAACTTCCAGTCGTGTCTGACAACTGAATATGCTGGAGATTGTTTCTGGATGAGAGCAGAGGATTTTTCTTGAAACCCTCCCGAACATCTTGTGGGGATGTAGGTGCTTTTTGATATTTTTTAGGCTTTCAAAGACTCAAGACTCAACTAATCTCTGTAATTCTCCAGCTGTCATCCTTGGAGAGTCTTTGTCCACTCAAACTTTCCTCCTCACCGCGCATTAGGACGATTTAGACACTCGTCCTCTTCCAGGCAGATTTGTAACATCTTTAGTTAATTGGAACTTCTTAATTATTGCGCTGATGGTGGAAATGGGGATTTTCAATGCTTTAGCTATTTTCTTACAGTCACTTTCTATTTTGTGAAGCTCAACAATCTTTTGCTGCACATCAGAACTATATTCTTTGGTTTTACTCATTGTGATGAATGATTACAGGAATTTGGCCTTTGTGCTTCCTCATGTTTATACTCCTGTGGAACAGGAAGTCATGGCTGGACAATTTCATGTTCATGATCACCCTGGTGTGCTAAAAAATGTAAATATGACTGGGAATATACTTCAGAGATATTTTACTAATAAAAATTCTAGGGTGCCAATAATTGTGGCCTAGATGTATTAGAGAAAAACATTTATTTCATAATGTGACTTTCTCCCCACTTTCAATTATTTTCCTTCAATGAAAGGTTAGATTTTGATAATTTTATGAATTAAAGATCAAAAGGATAAACGATGCAGATTTATTTTTACAGTCATCCTTGATCATATTCATCAAGGGTACCAACAATTTTGTCCACGTCTGTACTTCCCTACTATACAATGCAGAAGGAGAAAAGTAGTATGTCTGAATTCATAGTATATATTCATAAAACAGTGGCGAAAAGTACCCAGATGACTTATTGCTTCCACCGAGATTCCAAAATGCGCATCTGATACTTTACTATCACATGTGGTCAGTGGAGAGGATTTGTGAATGACATTGAATTGATGTAACTGAGGCTGTTAGGTCACATGACAATGCCAACATGGCAGATGCAGTTAATCCGGATTTCATTCATACTACACACATTCATTCTACATAGAACATACTCGAGAAGTTCATTCATCATCAAATGCATGCCATTTCAGACGAGCTCCCTATCCTGATGACCTTGATTAGCTGGTTTAAGTGTGTTTAATTAGGATTGGAGCTAAACTCCTGTCTTCAGACTTATATAAAAGACAGTTTATGTCATGCAGGGTGTCTCTGCGGTCATATTGTACAATCTGACAAGCAACAATTGAACAGACGTTTTATAGGGACAGAAATATCACACAGTGAGAACTGAGCTTAAGATGTTAAAGCAAGTTGAGGGAAAAACCTTGGGAGGAACGAGATCTCTACACTGTTACAGCAAAGGACACACTAGTACAGACTACAAAAATCACTGTGTAAACAATTAAACACTGCATCAATCAATTATTCAATGGCTAAATTAATAAACACACAAGCAAGGTTCAGTGGGGGAAATGACTATTGCTGGGTTATGTGACTCAATTTGACTCAGATAACAGGAATTCCATTCAGTCGATCCGATGCACAAAAGCACTGCAGTGACTCTCTTTACGTCTGCGGCTCTGTCTTCAATCTCAGCGGCTCTGACCATAGATAGCAGAGTGCACAGAGTTGCCGAACTACTGGGTGGTGCAGGGTAGGGCAAGGCAGGAACTGAACGCACCTCTTTATTTGGCCTGCCTAAAAATACCTCCAGAGGCTGAGCTGAAAGCCTGGAGGTGAGGGCAGGCGGCATGAGGGATTTAAAGGTGTGCTGACGGAAGGACAGGGTGGGGATTGAATTATATTAGCAGATTTTTTTTGGGGGGGGGGAGAAAAAAGAATAAAAGGTAAGGAGTTGTTCAAGTGACAGAAGAAGATACGCAATTCTCACTTGGAAATTAACCCCTCCCCCAGTAAGGCCCCGCCCCCTGCAGATCAGAACAAGCCAGCAGCACTTGAGGGGCTATTTTTTACCCTGCTTCACTAAATAAGGCCAGGCAGAGTCGGGGAGTGGGTGCAGGGCCAGGGGGGCTCCTCTTTGCCTTGACCCTCGGGGTATAAAAGCTTTGGAGCAGTGGGAGGCTCCTCCGACCAGCCCCTCTGCACACTTCCCGTCTGTCCCGTTCACATGTTCGGCATAAAATATGCTCAAAGTCAACTTTATGACTATTTTTTTTAAGCTAACACTTGTTTTTGTTTTTTTAGTGACGTGGACGTGTATCGGACGGTGACGTCATTTTTGCCCTTAATGGCTGCCGTTTCTCATGTGAAAGGACAAGGACGTTTATTGGACAGAGTATGGACAGAATTGTCTGGCAGGATGGAATATACAGTAAGGGATAAAAAAGGAAAAAAAAAAAGCAAGCTTTTTTCTGACTTCTGTTTAACAAATCCTCTGATCTTTCGCTCTTTAACTCACTTTGACTTCCTTTTCTCTCTCTCTCTCTCTCTCTCTGGCAGTCTCATTTAAAAGTGTCAGCATACTGTCCATACTTTCTCCTACTCCTGTTTCAGCCGATACTGGGGCGTAGTTCTATACGTAGCTCTTTTTCTCTCTCAGGACAGGTGGGGAGATAAACGTAGGTCTTTGGGACCATTTTATCCGACCCGGTGACTTCCGTCCGATATTTTTTGGTAATTCGCTCTTCTTTTGCGCCGCAGAGAGCCAAGAACACTCCAGTATTGACAGCAACGCTCTGCATTTCTTTTCATCCCCATCTCTTTCTCATCTGTCCACCCCTCCACCCTCTCTCTCTTTCCTCTCATCCTCAAATACTCAAACGCTGAATCAGCTGCTTGGGAACGGACGCTCCCCCTGCCTCTTGGCTGCACACACAAGCTGCCTCTCCCTGGTGAGTATGTGTGTGTGTTTATGAGTAAATATGATGTGTGTACACATACATGCGTGTACCGTAAGTGTGTTCCACCACGTTTCAGCCTGTCTGCATTTCTCTTGATATGTCAGTGCGTGCATGAGGATGAAAGGGGAACAATCATAGGCGGCATGTGCAGCCATCCGGCTCCTGTCAAAGTAGTTTTAGCAGCAGAGTTAGCATGCAAAGCTAGCAACTCCTCACTGCATCACGCTGCGACCTTAGCAACTTCGTTCTTCATTTAATGACTTAAACTGTATTTTTACACTCCATCTTTTTTGCATTTCTTTCTTGAGAAGACTTTTAAAAGTAGCGCATCCACTGCTGCCGGCCCCTGACACTGATATTTAGCCGTGTGGTGGTCCAGGGAGATGCTTACTTCTCTTTTTCTAATTTTACTTTGATGGCTCGAGGACAGGCATTAGCCCCTGGGCTGTCAGTCATGTTTAAATGCGGAGCGGACAGGAGCGAGGATAGATCAGGTGACATCAGGATGGCAGCAGCTGTTGCTGGTGGTCAGAGCCTTGTGAAGCACTGGATGTTCAGTTAGACGCAGGAATGGTACACCTGCTTCTGTGTACGTGTGTTGATTGGCGTACGAGCCTATTTCCTGGTAATGCTGCTATCTATGGCGTTGAGCTGCTGGGGCGACGACTTGTGTGAGGAGCCGGCCATGACTCTGTGTGTTGGTGTGGGGTCATAGGGGTCGATTTACAAAAACCACAGTCTGATATCCTATAAGGAAGGGATGATGACAGAGGTGGATGAAAACAGGAGGAGTGGGTTTGATTTATGATGAGGACTTTTAGTTTAATTACTCAGAGAGCAGTGCTGATGCAGAAAGAAGAGCCACGATTTACTCAGCTATTAGCCGTTAGCAACCAATGGCTGCCTCTAGCAATGCACCCGGACTGAAAATGGATTTCCAAACAAACGGTTTACTAAATTGAGATTGTCTAAGTGCATTACCAAGACTTTGTTACTTATGTGGCCCAATTTAGTCTAAATTGAACATTAAATTGTCTAAAAATGTATTCTCTCCTATTAACCACAATTGTTTAATTGTCTAAAATGAAACTCAGTGGAATGTTATCTGAATTGTGCCTGATGTATACGAGAAAATACTAATTCAAATTCAGTGTAAATTAAATGAACTGAATTTAACTTCAAACAAATGCTTGCTCCAGATTAATTTAAACCCAACTGAACTACACTACTGAATTAAATCATATGTAATGGATAAAAACAATTCTTAAATGAAACAGATTTAGGTCTCTTTGCTAAATTATAACAGTCAAAGTGCATTAGAATGATTGAAGATTTTTTGAATCAAACTAAACTGCAGTGAACTGAATTGTACGTCATGGATAAGAACAAATGCTCTAAAAAAAAAAAAATAGCAAGACTTTGTTGATCATTAAATTTGACAAAATTGACAAACCCAGCAGCTGGGTTAAATGATTGCTCAACCTGCTGGGTAGTTTTATTTAACTCAAATATTGTTTAATAATGCTTAAAATGAACCCAAAATATGTTAGAAATGAATATTTATTAGTATGCTTAATAAATGAACATGAATAAGTTTAATGACAATAAACATTTATTAAGTTGCTTATTAATAAATGTTCACCTTTTGATTATTATTGTTGCCTCTAGTAATTATGTGTCTGATTTTTAATTTCCAACATATTTTGGGTTGATTTTAAACCAGACATATAGTCATTTTTAAACAATAGTTGGGTTAAATAAAACTACCCAGCAGGTTGATCAACACCCAACTGCTGGGTTAAAACAACCCAATTGCTGAGTTTAACATTTTCAACCCAACTTGGGTTGTTTTTAACCCAGCATTTTTTAGAGTGTATTGCAACATTTCCGTTTGAAAATGCTCCCAGTCCAATGACAACACAAATGTCCTGTCAGTGCTCCAGCAGCATGTTGTGGTCACATTGAGATGACTATGTGTGAGCATAACACAGACAGTGTTGGATTGTGGGACATGTGGAGTGTGATGGGAGAGGCTTCTCTGATCACATGCATAAATATGTCCTGCTCTGTATGCGCGCTATGACTCGCAGTGCGCCTTTGAATTCTCATCTACAGCACACGCAGCATGTAGGCTAGTGTGTTTAAGATAGCATCGGATCACTCACCCACAATCTTTCTTGCTTTTTTATTGTAACGATTCATATTTATTCACTTTTGCTTATCTATGATCAAAAGTAATTAACGCTCGTACCAGAAAAGATTCAGCCGTATGGTGTTATAAACCACAGGGTGGCATTGAATCAGAGACGTGGTCTGTTCCTCCTCTGACTGCCCTCTGCTGTAATTATCAGTCACATATCATTCACACTATCTCTCTCTCTCTCTCTCTCTCTCACACACATGCTCATTGAGTACAACTGCGGCCATCATATATTCTTAGAGTCTCGCTCTTTTTTTTTTTTTACACAGGACGGACTGGTAAAACCCCTTTCCTCTTAAATACTCTCTATCACACACAGGCATATGCAAACTAACCCTCTGCAGATTTGCTTAACACTCCTGAGAAGGGCTTCATTAGTGGAGTGACATCAGCGATGGTCTAATTCATTAAAGGAGAGAGTCAGCTGAGCAGCATTTGCTTATAAATTGGTATTGATCAGAGTAGGATGGAGAGCAAAGGGGGTTTTCAGGTGAAAGAAGCTTGCCCAGCACACACACACACACACACACACACACACACACACACACACACACACACACACACACACACACACACACACACACACTTCCCTGTACATAAGGACATGCCATACACATGGATATGATCTTTTTTTTTCAGTGAAATGAATGTAGGCCTACTATATTTTAGTTCAATGTATTTTATTTTATATTTTTTTGTATTTTTATGGTACTAAATTATATCTATGGAATAGTTATGATCCATTTATCATCTGTTAATCACTTTTTGAGCATAGAAAATTAAATTTCCAACTTAAACTGTCGTAAATCTTGAATGTTTTGGAGCACAGACTAAAGTTTGGTCTCTTTTAAAGAAGACAAAGTTAAAGTGAAACTAAAAAAAGTTATAGAAGTTTAAGTTTATTATTATAAAAAAATGCAAAAAAATACTGTTTTTAAATTTGGTCACACTTTAGATAAGGGTCCAATTCACACTATTAACTAACTATTAATTATAATTTTGCCTCAATAAACTCCTAATTACTGCTAATTACAGCTGGTCATGCAGAAAAAGGCATTGATATGTACTTTATAAGTACAATAAACAGCCAATATCCTAATATGCATGCTAATAAGTAACAATTTAATAGTGAGAATTGGACCCTAAACTAAAGTGTTACCTTAAATTTGATCTTCCAAAACATGTTTTACTCTAAAACTCTGAGAAAATTAAAGCCATAAATTTAAACAAGTTGTGTTCCAAATTTGAGGTTGATATATTAAAAAAAAAGAAGAATTATAATTACTACCCTTAACCATATCCATAACATATTTTTCTTGCATTTTACCCCACATTTTTTTTTTTTTTTTAATTTAAATTATATTAATATGAATTAATTATATTAAATGCATGCCTTGATGCATGCATAAATGTCAAAAAGTTACATGTGGTTTACATAAACATAATATCACAGTTTAAGAACAGAGAGCAAAAATCGTTGTTTTCCAAGTGAAGTACACTGTTAGAAAAACAATGTGCATAAATGAAGTACCTTAAGGTGTAACAGATATCCTTTAGGGGTAGATATAGTGCAAAAACATTTCCGTGGAAAGGCTACACCAGGCGTCCATTGAGGGTGTTGTAACCGTTGCACGCTTAAAGACAATGTGTACATCATTACACACACTTTTTTCATCACACCCAATCTAAACTGAAACTACTGTAGCTAAGCAATACACAGTGTTATATATTAGCCACGTCAATAAAGTGCTTTAAACAAAAAGTGAATGGAGAGAGACAGTAAAAGTGCAAGAGACATGGTTTGTGCTTGAATGTGTCAGGGGTCAGGAAGAGAGAGAGGGGAGGGGTGGAGGTAGAGAGTGAATTAGGAGGAGGAGTGTACTGGCTCTATAGGCTGTGCATTATGGATGATGAGAGAGAGAGAGAGAGAGAGAGAGAGCTGGACAGGAGAGATGTAGAGAGGGCAGGTCAGGCACATTTATTCCCCATTCATTTCCAGACATCAGAAGATCAGGGTACACAGCAGCCCTCCGCTAGACCTAAACTTTCTCACTACACGCTTGTGAGAGAGAGAGAGATGGGGCAGAGAGGGGGAGGGAGGGAACAGAAAGAGTGTAAGATAGAATGAGAGAATGTGAGGTGGAGAGAAATAGAGTCAGATAGCAGAACAGAGAGAGAGAGAGAGAGACTGCAGAGGCAGCACCTGGGACACTGAGAGAGGAAAAGCTAGAGCACTTCTTCCTGTTTGCCCTTTATTGTTTTATTCTTCCTTGTGGCGCATTGGCCCAACTGAAGCTGGGGGAATCTACCTGACAGCTACCCACTAGGTAAGCACCAAATCTCTCTCTATCCCTCTCTCTCTCTCTCTCTCTCTTCCTCTGCTCTCGCTGCAGCTGCACCTCTCAGGCTGACAGTCAAGGTGAATCGTGTGTGGCTGCGCTCTGCGTAGACTAAGTGAAAAACTGCTCTTCCAGTAAAACTAGCACATGCTGCCTGGTGTGGGTGTGTGTGGGTGTGTGTACAGCAATGCAGTTTTTGCAGGGTGAAGAGGAAAGAAGAAAAATTGTGTGAATCTATAAAAGGAGGTGTAAATGCATTTCCTGAGATTTGTATTTGCCTTTCTGGAGTGTGTCAAAACGGAGAGAGCTCTTCCTGACTTCAGCTGGCTTATTGAAGTGAAATGACGTGTAAAAACCCTCAACGTTAGTGACCTGACCTGTAAAGTCACAGGACCATGCAATTTCCAGGATATAATTGGCATAAAAAAACGACACTACGCCGGTGTGGCACAAAATTAGCTGTGCCGTCCTGTGACATTTGTACGCAAATTGGACGTAAAGTTTTAAAAGTGTAAAGGACATAACCGGACTGCGTGTAATTAATGTTCACTACCTTAGAGGCTTCTATTTGTGGATTATTGTATGTACATTCTTCCATGTGCCCACATATCCTGCTTGGTAGACATACTTCTTTATATGCCCATATGAACAAGAGCAGCTATGGAATGTAAAGAAGTATGTATCCCAGGTGAGAGAAAAACGGGGCTGAGGAACGCACACACATACACACGTTCTTGAGGAATTACTGGATAACTACAAGGACCAGTGTTTTTCAATAGGTTTGGACGGTAAATTTGTTGCGTGAATAGCGTAGGTGTGTTTAAGCGCTGGGATGTAAAATGCAAACTGTCCTATATGGAGCTACAAAAGACTAATCTTGGCCTGATAGTGACTATGTTAGTGTTAAATTAACCAATGATGTACAGGGCGATGCGATGCGTGGGTCGCAAAAGAGCTTGGGTTTCTATGGAGTAATCAAACTGGTCGCCTCACGTTGAAAACACACAGACAGCAGTTCAGATGGTGCAGTGAACAAACGCTTACTAATGAATAAAATCAGGGAGGAAGAGAGAGACAGTGAAGAAGAGAGAGAGAGAGAGAGAGAGAGAGAGCTTTCACATAGCATCAGAGTGATACTGATGAAGCCGCTGGGGTGACGAGTCTTCAAAATAATTCATACCAAAGTCCAGTTGCTTTGACTGTTGAACATTCACATCTGTGGTTCCTGCTAAACTCGATTGTCCCAGTTTTGACACAATTGGTTTTGATGACCTCTGCTCTTCACTGGGAACAGATTGGCCAGTGAAGTCATAGTCAAGCTATCCATTTCAGTCAGCTGGAAAGGATATTCACAGATTTTACATTGTTTCTACAGGAGACGTAATGTTACGGTACAAATAACCGGTCTTAACCTTAATACGCATCTGTGCCTGGGTATATCCTGCAAAGCAAAAAGTGTGACTGAAATCTGCTATTTACCTTCTGAAAATGTATATTTACAGAATTATTTGGGGGAAAAAATGGTCTACGAAAAAAAAAAAAGCTACGTAAAATAAATAAGTCTACACAAAAAAAGTAACGTCATGTTGCGTTGATTAAACAGCCATTTTTGATGCTTTAAATTGGTACTATAGTGAATAAATAATGATTTTATATGTATAATATATTTTATACAATATAACAAACTAAATGTTTTGGACAAAAAAAAAAATATATATATATATATATATATATATATATATATATATATATATATATATTTTTTTTTTAATTCCTGTTTTTGATGCCTTAATTTGGTACTATACTCTAATAAACTAATTCTTTATGACCAATAAAATAATACAAGTAAAAAAAAATTTTTTTTTTTTAAATGTTCACATTATTTTATACTTATGTATACTTATGGAGCACAAAACCAGTCATAAGTCACACGGGTATATTTGTAGCAATAGCCAACAATACATTGTACGGGTCAAAATTATAGATTTTTCTTTTAGGCCAAAAATCATTAGGATATTAAGTAAAGATCGTGTTCCATGAAGATATTTTGTAAATTTCCTTCCGTAAATATATCAAAAATGTATTTTGGATATGCATTGCTGAGGACTTCATTTGGACAACTTTAAAGGTGATTTTCTCAATATTTTGATTTTTTTGCACTCCAGATTCCAGATTTTTAAACAGTTGTGTCTCGACCAAATATTGTCCTGTCCTAACAAACCATACATCAATGGAAATATTATTTATTTAGAATATTAGGCTTGTTTTGTGGTCCAGGGTTACATGTATATATATATATATATATGTGTGTGTGTGTATATATGTATATACAGGCACCTTCACTTAAAATGGACGCACTATTTTGTCCTCTTAGCTTCTGGCAGTCCTGACACTTCATTAATAAATGTATATGTTTTATCTCAACAGAGTCTCTGTACTCACAGAGGGACTAAGTACATAGATGAACTTTTAGATAGACAGGCCCAGCTGTCCAGCTTTTGTGTCGAGCAAGTGTGTGTGTTTAAGCACTGCTGGGGAACATTCACTCAGCCTTTAGCAGTCGAGTCTTGATGTCTGTGGACTGCGTTACGGGAAGCTGTGAGATGGTCAGAGGTGGTCAGAACCCGGTAAAGCAAATCCACTGAGACCAACAATCCCATCAGAGGATGTGCTGGCTACACCAATGCCAAGCTAAGCAGGGCCTGTCTCGATCTGATGAGTGTGTGTGTGTGTGTGTGTGTGTGTGTGTGTGTGTGTGTGTGTGTGGACGACAGTCTGGGAATGATCGGAAAAGGAGATGTTAAAGATGTATTTCTAAAAGAGTAGGCAGGACATCTATAAAAAGTTATAACGGTCGCTATGCATTAGTCGTTTAAGGCCTTCGGTGGGTTAGAAAGTAAAGCGAGACATTACAAATCCGAAAAAGAATGGTCGAAGGAAGGAGAGACAGCGAATGAAAGTGGGATAAGCCTCCCATGGGATGACTGGAGAGAGAGAACGAGTGACCGAGATGAGAGAATGGACGATATGTACATAAACGAGTGAATCACAGGAGGAGATTCATGGGATAGACAGAAGATAGGTCAGGCTGTGAAGTGTGTGAATGTGAAATAGCATGTATATGAGAGAGAGAGAGAGAGAGAGAGAGAGGGGCTGGATTGATGATGGCGATGTTCCGGGCAGACGGGCTGTGAAGCTGCTGGACGGAGGGATGGAGGGGGTTGGGAGGTGTATTGTTCTGTCACTTTTCCTGTGTCAGCAGGTGGAAGCGTTCATCAGGACATTAAATATGCAACAATGCTGACTGAGCCAGTGAGCTGAGACAGCCAAAGCCCAGCACTGAGGGGACTGTAGGGGCCAAGGGGCCCACTAGAATCCCCACACACTTCCTAGCCCCAGCTTAGATACAGGACAAACCCAGCCGAACACCGTCCAAACTAGCTTTCCGACAAGCTGTTTGTCTCACAGCCAAAGATATTTGATGTTTAATGTACATTTATGAAGAGTGTGATTCAGGACGATGTGTTGTAGGGCCACAAACACTCGACAAAATAGAAAGCAAGTGAATGACAAAATGTCTGATCACCACTTGCATTGTTCACCCAAAAATGAAAATTATCCCATGATTTACTCACCCTCAATCTTCTTTCAGCCAAATCATCAGAGTTAAATAATATATTAAATATATTTAATGTAATAATTAAAGATGTTAAAAATATCCTGCCTCATCTAAGCTTCATAATGGGAGTAAATGGAGGATGAGTTTAAAAAAAAACAAAAAACAATGTATTAACCATCTTCCGGCGCGACACACATACGCATTCGACATAGTTCACAATGACAATAATGATATTTGTCTTACACAAACACATCTATCCGCTTCAGAAGGCCTTTATTAAACCTCATTTTATGATCGATGAATGCACTTTTTTGGGCTTCAAAAACTCATCCTCCATTCACTCCCATTATTAAGCTTGGACAAGCCAGATATTTTTGATATAACCCTGATGGTGTTCGGCTGAAAGAAGATAGTCATATGGCTTGAGGGTGAGTAAATCATGGGGTAGTTTTCATTTTAAGATTTACATTGAAGAAATAAACTCATCATATACTGTAGACATGGCCTAGGCGTAGTAGAGAATATCACAATAATAAGGATACATGTTAAATTATGTTATACTAACATAATTCTCAAAGTATAAAATATTAAAAAAGCATATTTAGACCAGCTAATACGTTATTAGGGGAAATATTAGTTTAATGCTTTGAATGGATAATTTTGCCACTTCAGTTTAAAAAGGTAGAGGAAAGTAAATGATGGACAGAAAGCAGAACAATTACAGGATAGGGTTTACTCATTTATATATAATATCAGCATATCTGTGGAAAACTGGAGACACTGAAGACTGGAGTAATGATGCTGACAATTCAGCTTTGCCATCACAGGAATAAATTACATTTAAAATATTAAAATAGAAATAAGTTATTGTAAAACCTAGAGCATGCTAACCAATAAGCCACAAAGCCAAGCTAAAATACCTCAGAGATGCCAAATGAAATCAAGTCATTAAATATAAAGGGTAGCGTATAATGATATCACAATTGATCTACAAGCAGTAATATCCCACTAGAAAAACATTCACAAATTGGCTGGAGTGTAATGAGTGGTAAATCATATGTCCTGTATACGGGTAATTGCACCATGTGATAAAATAATTTCTGAGAATGAATCACTTGTCACGTGTGCCTAGCAGAGAAGCAATAATGGTGGAGATAAAAAGAAATATTTCCGGGGAGGTTTGGGGATTTGTTAAATCATAAATCGGTGTCTGATTTGTGAGATTATGAAAAATACGTTGAGTGATGGTGTCAGGTCGAGAGCGGTGATTAAGTGCAGCGCAGCCGAGGAGTGACGCGGGTGTGACTGCGAGGAGCCAGATAAATCAAGGGCAGTTTATCAAGGTGGGCAATAAGGAGGCAGGTTACAGAGCATAACATTATTAGTCTTCCTCACACAAGTGTGCTCAGTACTGACACGTCATGAAAGGAAACCGTTCTTTGCTTTCCAGAGGGTTTCAATCAGCAGCATATAGACAGCATTTCTGTCTGATGGACACTGAGTGTAGGAGTGTACTGGGACAGGACCATCACAACACACAGCGTATAACCCCTGCAAATAACATTCACATATCACATACAATCGTGGGCAAAAGTGATGTCTGGCATAGGAAAATTGATATATTATTTTGTACACATATTGCATAGTTATGCTTTGAATCAATTGTTTTGTTTTATTTGGCAATGAAACTTGCCAAATTGTGCATACATCAATTTAGGCCAGGCTCTCATGCAAAGAAATTATGAACACATGCAAAAACAAGAGACACCCAATGAAATATTAATAACTGATTATGATGTAGTCAATGTACGCTTTTTCCTCTGAGCTTTTTGTTTTTATATGCATGTTTTTTGCGTAACATAAAATCTGTAGCTATAGTTTGCCATTTTCTGCCAAATAATTTTGTCGGATAAATACCTCAAGTGTTTCATACTTCTCTCACATTTAAAAGTGCATACTATTTTCCTCATACTTTGATGGTTTAATCAAACTTGTAGGGTCATTAAAAACAAAGATCCCCTCCAGACATCAAGTTTGGCCACTACTGTATGCATCTAATTTCACACTGCTGTATATTATATGTAGTGAATATAAATGATCTATATACTGTTCAAAAGACTGGGGTTGGTAAGATTTTTGGTAACACTTTCACCCATAAATGAAAATTATCCCATCATTTACACCCATTCAAACCATGGTGTAAATAACTTTCTTCTTTCAGCCAAACACAATCTGAGTTATATTAAAAAAAATATAATGGATCTTCCAAGCTTTATTATAGGAGTGAACGGTGCCCTAGATTTTGAAGCCCAAAAAAGTGCATCCATCCATCCATCCATCCATCGTAAAAGTAATCCATACGACTCAAGAGGGTTAATAAAGGCATTCTGAGGAGAAGTGACGAGTATTTGTGAGAAAAATATACATGGTGTACTGATGAATGTCAAATCAAATCAAATCACCAGTCATGAATTAGAAGTCTAAAATGAGAAATTTTAAAGAGAAATGATTTTGATATAAGAGAAGAGGAGCTTGAGTTTGTTGATCGGCTCTATTTGTTTTAACCGCGAGAGCCGTCTGCTCTCATCTAAGCTTACTCAACTCCTACATCCTACGTCATACGTCGGGTCAGAGGTCAATCTTCCGCCGGAACTCAACGAGCACACGGATGATACCGGAAGCTAGTGATTATAGTTTATAAAGTTTTAAATATATATTCTTTTTTAACAAAAACCATCGCTTTGAGAAGGAATTTATTAACCCACTGGAGCCGGATGGATTTCGTTTAAGATGTGCTTTTTAGAACTTCAAAAACGTGTGCGCCATTCAAACCCGTTACAAAGCTGGGAAGAGCCAGGATATGTTTTTAATATAACTCTGATTGTGTTCATCAGAAAGAAATAAGTCATATACACCTAGACTGGCTTGAGGGAAAGTACAGGATAATTTTCATTTTTGGGTAAACTATCCCTTTAAAGCCTGTAAGTATAATGCATTATAAAGCTATTGTTTCACAGACAAGGGTTTAGCCTAGTCACAGACTAAAATGCATGTTGCACTGACATATTTAAAGATTGACATATTTGATTGTTTTGTCTCATAATGCAACCTAGTAATGTTTTTTTTTTTCCTTTTTTTTTTTCTAAAGCGTATTTATAAAAGCTACTTAAATGTCCTAATTGAACTGAGGCCTAATCCAGGCTTAATCCAAGCCCTGTCTGTGAAACCAGCCCATAATGTATTTTCATAAGTAATCATAACTAAAGTTAAAATGCATTATAATATTAGTTGCAGATTCCTTGTTACATTTGGTTGTTTGTCATGTGTTTTTAAAGCACTGATTGTACTTTCCTGTAACAATGAATAGACATGCATAAGACTGAGCCTAACTGTGCTTATGATTATTCATGAGATCATACAATGCATTATAAAGTGCATTAACAAGGCATAATTAATATAAAAATACTTTTATGACACGTTATACTATAAAGGCTTTACGTAAAGTGTTACTAGATTTTGTAATGTTTTTGAAAGTCTTGCATTTATTTGATTTAAATTAAACTGATCCAGCAGCCATTACTACAACCTTTCTTATTTCTTATTGTTGTTGAAAACAGTTGTGCTGCTTAATAATATTTGTGGGAACCTTAATACAATTTTTTCTGATGAATAGAAAGTTCAAAATTAACTTAATATTATAAATGTCTGTACCATCACTTTGATACATTTCATGTGTCATTCTTGCTGAATAAAATGATTAATTTCTTTAAATTAATTGACCCTAAACCTTTGAACAGTAGTGTATATTGGATGTTTTGTCTAAAATACTGTAAGGTTTTTTTTGTTTTGTTTTGTTTTGTTTTTTACATTGAAAATGCAACAATTAATGATGTTAAATCAGTGCCTAAATAGGTGCTCAAATAATAAAATATTTATAATGAAAACATGGAAACCCATAAACTTTAAGGCTGGCTTTAATTGCATTTGTTTTATGATTTAACTGACTTAATTCATTTGACCTGTAACATACATTTTAAATGACATTCATGCTCGGCTTAAATAGGTGACCTAATGATGGTTAAAAATGGTTTTCTCCCAGTCCATCCATGTAGTGTTGTAAATTTATGAAGTTAGTTTCCAACAAAAAGACTAAATAAATCTGTGCTCTTTAATCACACTTAATTTATCAATGCTTATTAAACTGTACCTATTTAATATTAAAATGAGAGTCTGTGTTGACACTTTAAAGAGCATATTTTAGTGTGTAATCAGCAGCATTGGGTATTCTGAGGTGGAGCAGAGGGCAAAGGTCTCGTCTCAGGAGAGAGTGGCAGGATCAAATCAGTGTTTGATCCAAATCTTCTGCCCCTTTGGCCCACCTCCATATCCTGTGCTACCGCTGAGCCCCGTCAAGCTGTCAATCCTCTTGCGTGTGTCACGGTGTCAGTGCCCTCTCTTAGAGAACTTAGTAAGCTGCCTCGCTGCCTACTGCCTTGTGAAGCAGCATCCTATCTGGAACAGGACTGACTGAGTACTTCAGCAGTGAAGCAGTGCTTCAAAAACTCAGGAAACTCATCAACTTGATTTCAGAACAGCTCACAACATTTTGAAACAAAGCAAGCAGTGACAGGGTCTCAGTAAATATTCGTACTAGGCAGCAATTTAAAACTATTTAACCAATTATGAAGGTCCTTATTCAGGTGCAACTGACTGAAAAGTTTGAATAAACCCAGAGAACAAATCAAGCTTTAAAATCTTCTTTTACATGCCAGTGTCCTGCGTCAGCGTACGCAAAGCGCTGCGTCTCCGTGAACCTTCACGGCCCACACACACACACACACACACCTCACTTCAGTGCCACTCGTACGGAACACTCGAACCGAGGATCAATGCGTTGGTAATTTGTTTCAATCAATTAAAGCGACATCTGCTAGCATTTAAACCCCAATAACAGTCAACCTTATCTAGAAACATGCTCCCACTGCAGAAAACAGAGCGAAGGAAACAGAAAGACATGTTTTAATGTCCTGCAAACATAATTATAGCATATCACAGTACAGCTGAGTATCACAGATGGACGTATTATTATGGGCTGTCATTTTTTCTTTTAGCTGAGCTGAAGGCATTTTCTCAGTAGGATGTTTGCCGTATTACATCATAATTACATTTTTCCCATCACACGAGAGTTGTTGGAAGAGCTCAACATTTCCCAACACCAGGAACGGCAGCAAAATCACCCAGAGACGAACGTTGTTTTCTTCCAAGTGCAGTTATGTCCAACTCTCCCCAAACGCCCTGATAGCAAATGGATGTTCTTCCCAAAAATTAGCATGTTGGATAATTAAAATTCACTGGAGCTGTAAACCAGGAGGAAGTAATTAAAAGAACAAGGGCGCTCCGACGCAAAGCTTCATTCCATCAGCGACGAGGAAAACATTAATTCCTATACTTTCTCTCTCTCTCTTTCCATTCTGATATGAAACAGGAGTCGTTCTGCTGCAGACTGCATGCAGCAATGTGGCTCACCCTCAGCCCGAGGCTTCTTCTTAATTGAAATATGATCATATTAACAGCTGCTGCAATTTCAGCTAATTTATTACAAACTGTTACTACATGGTAATAACTATGTAACTGGCATGTTAATATCAGGAACAGCCCTGAACACTGTAGTATTTGTGTGAGAGTGATAGAAAGCTCCTGCAGAGTCACATCCACTACCTGAGAGTCCAGCGCACATTCAGCAGTACTGACCGCCATAAAAACACAGTCTGTACTGCTCGCAGAGAGAGAGAGCAAAGAATTATGGTCTGAATAAGTAAACATATTGTGAAAAAATTGAAAAATGAACAAATGAAATGATGTGGAATAAAAAAGCATGAACATTTGTAAACTCACAGGAGCCTGGGGCATTTTTCCCTATTAACCCGCTGTATCTCAAACGAGAGCACATCTCAAGATTAAAATATAATTATCTACTCAATTATTAATATTAATAGTTTACACCTTATATGCTATTTTCAGAATTGCTATTTGTTTAAAGGAAAAGCAAATTCTACATTTTTTAAAGTATACACCCTACAATTAATATTATTGCACATTTTAAAACTTTAAACTTTAAGACATAAAAAGTTATGGTATTTATTGACTTCACAGCCATGAAAAAAAACAACTATTATTTTGTTAACATCTGTCAGTCATTACTTTAACTAGGTTAGCAACTAATGTTTGTTTTGATAATCGATTAATCTGTCGATTAAATTGTATTAATCAATTCAGATTAAAATTCCAAAAGTTGCACTGAAAAAAAAAAAGAAAAAGAATTTACTTAATTTTTCTTTGTCAAGTTTTTACATACATATTTTTAAATACATTTCACATATGGAATTAAGTAACTCTACTTAACTAAGTTAAGTACAATTAACAATGAAAATGAGTCATTTTAACTTGGCCAGTAAAAGATTGAGTAATTTCTATTTACTTCAAGTTTCCTTTGCAATACTTTTTACTCAAACAATATAATACTGAATTAAATCACGCTTTTGAAGTGTATGCTTAGAAACATCCAAGTAAATAATATAATAGATATTGTGTAGACACCAGAAGTAACGCACACCTGAACACAGAGACGGTAACATTCGATGGATCGTTTTTGAGTGTGAATGTGTCTTTTTGAGTGGAAAATTAACTCCAAATGTCACAAAATTGCAAGTTACTAAACCTAACAACAAAAGCAATGACAAATACAGATAAAATAGGTAAATAATAGGTAAATAGGTAAGTAACAGAAGAAGCAAAATACTGGACACCCCAGTAAATCAGATTGTTAAATCAGCACTTTCTCACAAAATCACAGATGTGTTTCATGTGACAACTAAGTGTAACTTGTTTGTGATACTTAGTGTTTACAGCTGCCCCGTTATACGTATAACATGAAAAATGAACCACATTTTCATCAAATACCACAGCAACAAAGTACCACAGTAACTACTACAAAACCACAATATTTTGATATTGACACTATACATCAAATATAGAAGGTTTTTTGTCGTGTTGATGACAGTGATGCACGCCAAATATGACGTTTTAATAAATTAACTATAACTCCAGTGACTGCTATTTTATGGCTAGAAATGTGTGTAAGTCAGGAGTGAAGCGAAGGGAAGTTTAAGCACAGGTGAGCAGGCAGCGTTCACTTATATACGGAGAGTCCGTGATCACACAGCCCTTTAAGTGAACATATATTTCAGAGGTGCAGCGTCAGGAAGAGCCTAGTTAACATTCCAGCATCGCCGCACAGGGTGTTAGCCAAGTGCTGAGAACATTACTGAAAGACAGAGAAATGAGCAGATTGAGCGATAGAACGCAGGGTAATAAGGAAGGACATTGGAGAAAGAAGGGTAAGATGATCCTGAAGAAGTTTCAGTAGGAAGAGTTCTCTGTGCTGATCTGTAGATTCATCATTTGCATTGCAGAGTTTCACCGTCTGCTGCTGTGACATTACACCGACCTCATTGCATTCGCAGTAGAGCTGAAAATAGAGCCATAATAACAAGAGCCTGTGTTTGAATTAACACACAGTAGAAATTATTCTCAATATAAATGGAAGGTTAATATAAATCAGCAAGCCTCTCTCTGGGAAACAGCAACACCGACAATCTGGGAAGCAAAATCTAATTTTAACCTAGCAATAAATAAAGCTTCATTTCTCAATTGAACATTTTACTCGCATTATTATATGCTGATAATATAATCTGTAAAGAAAAAACAAGAACATTATTAACACACACATATATATATATATATATAGAGAGAGAGAGAGAGAGAGTAGAGAATAGATACATTTGTCACTACTTTGATTTGACTTAATTTAAGGCAGCAATTATAGCCATGTTTTCAATTTTATTTTATAGTTCATAAGCAGAATAAATTTGCAGGCCTGTGTGTGTGTGTGAGCACGTCTCTATGTGACTCGTTCAGAGACTCTCACAACACATGACCTCAGTTCTGAGTGTTTAAACACACAGCGAGTTTAGCCTCATCCCCGCAGCGGCCCCTGGCCTCGTTCTCACTCTCACTGTTTCAGGTGGACACACACTTATTCAGTCTCTCTAACATCTCTGAACACAGAGGGAGAGACACTTCACAGCTGCGCTACAGTACAAATCGCTTCAGTCAGATCACTTTTCCACTTCAGTTCCTCTCCATTTTTTCCTTTCTTCACCTTTTTATTCTTCTGTCTGTCCTTCACTGGTGGACTTTCGCTGTGAGTGAGTGTGTGCATCTAAAGCTCCAGTGCTGTTTTCACACCGTCTGCAGGATGTGTTTGTATAAGTAGCTAGCGATGCGATGAAACGGCCTGATATTTAATGGTGTTTCTTGAGCGCATTAGAAATATTTCTGAAGGATCATGAGACGCTGAAGACTGGAGTAGTACTGTAGCTGCTGGTATAAGAGGTTTTAAGCATCATTTGCTAGTCGGTTACATGTAGTATTAGGATTCTCGTTTTAGGGCGGTTGTGTAGAGAGTCGGAAATGTAGGTGGAGGGAGTGAATGAACAGCGCTCTCATTACCCACAACTGAGGTGTCCTCGAGCAAGGCTTCTAACCCCCAATCGCTCCCCGGGTTCTGCAGCAAAAAATGTCTGCCCACTGCTCCGGGTGTGTGTTCACAGTGTGTGTGTGTGTGTGTGTGTGTGCACTTGGATGGGTTAAACGCAGAGCACAATTTCTGAGTATGGGACACTATATTTGGTCACACCTCACTTCACTCACTTCACAAAGCATTTGATTGGACAAAAATCTGTGCAGCGCAGGATGAGTCATCAATACTTATTTAGTGCGTTTTCCTAAAATAAAACATTTAAACATGGAATTTGTTATTGTTTTTAACCGTAGATGTGCAATGGCGCTGCGTGCTTCCAATTCCTCACACACACACCACTTAAACCTTCCATGAAATAATCTTTCATAAAGTTCGGAAAGGTTGAAGAGAATTACAAGGACATTCGCGGGCTTCATTGCCGTTTTTTCCATATGCTCTACGAAGCATCATTTGTGTGTTTTGGGATGCAGTGGGCTTGTATATTGCATGCTTTCACTTTCAAATGCTCAAATGCGCTTTGTGAGTGTTTGTGCCTGCGGCTGTGTAAGCGGTTAAATGTACCTGCATCTCAAAATAGTTTTATGAGGCAAAATTAATGTAAACACTGTCAACGGATTCAACAGACAGGACAAACCACATCTTATATTTCACAAGAGATCTGTGCATTAGTGTGAATGCAGCTTGTGAGATCTCTGTCATCAGTAATGATCAAACAAAGATGAGAAAAAGATGAAAAGATGAAAAGAGACAAAGATGAAGATAAGTAAAGATGAGAGACAAAATCACTCATTACTCTTAAATACTGAAAGAACTCTTTGTTCAATGCTTGTAATGTGTGTTTTTTTTGTGCCTCTTCATTATTTACTACTTGCTTTTATGTTTTGAAGCTATAGTAGTTTATATATTTAAAATTCTTAACATACAGTTATTTTAATTTAATTTTTAATGTGTAATAATTTTTTTAAAATTATGTATAATTACATATGTAATTAAATAATAAAAAAAAAAAGATTTTAAGATTTTCAGGTCAGTAAACAAATTAAGTAATAAGAAAAAAGTAGATCAAGAATCGTTTCGGAATCGGATCGTGAAACCCAGAATCGAAAGGGATATAACACTCCTGGACTAAAAGCCACAAACATCATTTAATGCCGTCTTTAAGGAGAATCGAAGGAGAGAAAGAGCAAAAACAATAAGGAAGTAGGAGAGCACATTTCTGAAAATCACATGCTATCAGAGTATGTATTAAGAAGTACACGCATATATGTGTGTTGTATGAATACAATCCAGACATACTACATCCGCCTTTTGGCATTGTCATGTGACTTATAGCATCAAGTGTATCAGATTTCCATGCCATACATAAGAAGTGTCCAATCCTGGTCCTGAAGACCTTGTTTAGCTGCTTCAGGTGTCCTTAATTCTGGAAAATAATGACCCTCCCGGAGCAGGATTGAACAACCCAGTCCATCCATGAATATGTTGATGGCATCATGGGATAGGTACTTTTTAATGAATATGGCACATTAGGACATAATAGTTATTCAAAATATACAGCACTTCAGATTCTATATGCAGGAAAGTATGCACATTCTTTGCTATCGACTGAAGCATCTATGATTAAAGATCTGCCGTAAAATGCTCATGAATGTAACAGTCAAACATTCATTCTATGGTGCATCCTTATCAATGTTCTTTTAGTATTATTAATATTCTATGTACTAACATTTTGGATTAGCTTTTATTATTATTATATTTTTCAGTTTTCATTTTAAAGGTGCCCTAGAACCAGTTTTCACAAGATGTAATATAAGTCTAAGGTGTCTCCTGAACGTGTCTGTGAAGTTTCAGCTCAAAATACCCCATAGATTTGTTTTTATTAATTTTTTTAACTGCCTATTTTGGCAGTTAAAAAATCGGTGCATTAACTATGCATTAACTATGCACTGATTTAGGCTGCGGCCCCTTTAAATGGCGTGCTCCCCGCCCCCCTCAAGCTTTCGACTATAATACAGTGTATAAACAAAGTTCACACAGCTAATATAACCCTCAAATGGATCTTTACAAAGTGTTCGTCATGCATGCTGTATGCATGAGTAAGATCATGTGAGTAAAGTATTTATTTGGATGTTTACATTTGATTCTGAATGAGTTTGATAGTGCTCCGTGGCTAAAGCTAACATTACACACTGTTGGAGAGATTTATAAAGAATGAAGTTGTGTTTATGAATTATACAGACTGCAAGTGTTTAAAAATGAAAATAGCGACGGCTCTCGTCTCCGTGAATACAGTAATAAACGATGGTAACTTTAACCACATTTAACAGTACATTAGCAACATGCTAACGAAACATGCTATCATGGATCATGTTATCATGGATCATGCTATCATGATATCATGGATCATGTCAGTTATTATTGCTCCATCTGCCATTTTTCACTATTGTTCTTGCTTGCTTACCTAGTCTGATGATTCAGCTGTGCACAGATCCAGACGTTAATACTGGCTGCCCTTGTCTAATGCCTTGAACATGAGCTGGCATATGCAAATATTGGGGGCGTACATATTAATGATCCCGACTGTTACGTAACAGTCGGTGTTATGTTGAGATTCACCTGTTCTTCGGAGGTCTTTTAAACAAATGAGATTTATATAAGAAGGAGGAAACAATGGAGTTTGAGACTCACTGTATGTCATTTCCATGTACTGAACTCTTGTTATTCAACTATGCCGAGGTAAATTCAATTTTTGATTTTAGGGCACCTTTAATTTTATGCTTTTTTCATTTTTGTTAGTTTGTCATTTTCTTTTTTTTGTTTTATTTGTTTTTTATGTTTCTATTTAGCTTTCATTTATTTTTATTTCAGTTTTTGTTTTACTAATTTTAGCACTTAAACCTGTGTTCGGTAAGTTTTTCATCTCAATGACATCATAAACACTTAACAAAGAACATTTTCCTGCTGTATGCCTGTCAAATCATTGTCTGTTTCCTGTAACTCATACCTAGATAAGATAATGAAGGTCATCAGTACCTGAGAGTGTAGAGGTCTTCACTGTACTGGAGACATCTCAGAAACCGCGTGTGAACTTGTTTTAGCAGCCACTTCTCCTTCAGCAGCTGTAAAGATTTTAAAGCTGCTCCATTACACATATCTCTTGCTGGACAGACAATGCGATAAAAGAGAGAGAGACGAAATAACAGTGCCGCAAATTAGAGTGGATAAGAACTTCAACGCAACCACAATTTAGATGCTGCAATTAGATGAAAATGTTACACCCTGGAGTAGAAGCCTCTATTAAAGCAGATTACAGTGGCCCAAAGGCAATAAGAGTTTTAGATCCCCTACAGTAACAGAGGAGCAAATGATCTAGATGATTCCCACTGATCCAACATCTGCAGAGAGAGAAGCACACGTAAAAAGGGATTAAATAACCAACTAAAATAAATCTAAATTGCTATTGATTTCCTAAAAAGGTGTTCCCGTTAGATTAAAAGGTTAAGAAATAAACCGCTTTGGGGATTACATCATTCTGAAATTAAATCAAAGATCTGCAAAACAAAGATGCCAGTAATCTCAGAGTAACCAAAACAGGATAAAACAACGCTTAATTAAATTAAACTGTCGGAGCATATTCAGCTGTGGTGCTCCTGTGTAGACGATGTGAGTTTCAATCCATTGCTCTTGATTGCTCTACTAATAATAAAAACAATAAAAAGCTAATAATTATTGGAACCCAGAACATTCTGGTAATGCTATTGTTGTTGTAAAAAAAAAAGAAAATGTAAAAAGAATATTTATACAACGTTAGGAACACAGGATCAGAGTTGCACAGTGGCGTTTTTGTGACAGGACCACCAATCTTCCGATCATTTACTGTCTCTGTTATAAATGGCAAAAAGGCCAAACGAAAAAATGAAGTATATAAACCGAGGATCCTTTGTGATTTAACAGGCCCACAGCACACATTATACAACAAAATGCAGCTTCAAAACCAAAAACCAAGTTCAATGAATGGTGAATCAACCTAAATTCTGACACAAAGGAGAGTCAAAAAGCTGACTACTGTCTACTGTATTTGTAGCGGTCTGATGCCTGGATCAGCCAATCAGGGCCAGAAATAGTGCTGAGTAAGGGCCTACGCTAGTGCTCACGTCCGAATGCAGAGGAAAGGAAAGAAGCCAGCACTGCAAGCACACTGCAGCACGCTCAGCACCTCTCCCACATCCTCTGCTTTATCCGAGGGCACCTCCAAAACTCTAGCCCCAGGCTTTTGCGCAAAGTCAGGCCCAAATCACCAGTGTTGGGTTCACTAGTTTCGCTACCGTGATTCATCGCTTTTTTGAGACTGGATGTATTGAGAAGGAACAAATAAATCCAAACTACTAAAAGTAATAAAAAATAAAAAATTTAAGTGGGACAAATGGACTGACACTGTGAACAAAAAGAGTCAGCAAAGACTATACTTCCTTAGGAAGATGGTTTTAATGTAAGTCTTCCACTGTTAAAAGTGTTATTGAAAGTGTACTGACCTTTTGTATTGTTTGCTGTTACGGTGGAACAAAAGAATTCGCTCAGGAAAGTCTTAGGCACTGCAAGTTAATTACTTTGATAGAATGTAGATGCCGTAGTAGAGCTATGAAAATTATATCTGATTATATGCATCCACTGCATAATGAGTTTGAGATTTTGCCTTCAGGACGAAGATTCAGGATGCCAGTGTTTCTTAAAAATAGGGGGGAAAAGGGTTTAAATGATCAAATAGTTTTTTGTTGTTGTTGTTGTTGTTAAATGTATGATGTACTGTCATTGTGAAAACGCATGTTGAAACCCACTGGAACAAAATTTCCTCAAGGGGATAATAAAGTTACTACTAAAGTTCACACTGGTCAGCTCAGTGCACTGCTGCAAAGCGAATTAACTCAATTAGCAGGCTAGCTAATTAAAATGTCCACAGAGGCTCTGCTCTGGTGTCCAGCGTGTGCATCTGATGGGGTCAGGTCTGCTAAACAACTCCATTACAACCCAATCCTCAGCTGCTGCACTCTGTGAAGCACAGCAGAAGGTGTACAGCACAGTACGTCTTTCTGAATCATGGGTGGGATAATCTCAGTCTTCTTTGTCAGCAGCAGTTCAGAATTGCTTCCGTAGCATGTCAAATAAAGCGGCTGTTAGTGATGCAATGGTCCAGGTGCTGCAGTCACACTTAAAGGGTTCATTTACTCCCTCATGTTGTTCCAAACCTGTAGGACGTTTTGGTCACACTTTAGTTGGAGACTGTCCTCCAAAATAAAAAAATAAAAAAGAACAACCCTTAAGGTCGTTTTTCAAGCACCTCGTCACGACCTACATTTACGTTTTAAAGCTAGCTGGCGTAAAAATAATGACAGTGTCGTGTTACGTATGACGTATGTCTGTCGTTACCAATCAAAATGCGTGTTCATTGAAATGAAATGTGTGGACTTTTTACACCATTTGTACTATTTCCATTTAGCAAAACTCATTTTTTATTAAGGACTACAAAGACCCACCCCACCTCTAAACCTGCCCTTAGTGATTTATAGTGCATACACACTTTCTGAGCACATGCGAACCCACGATTGCATGATTGTATATTGTTGCATATTGCAATGCTCTGCCAACTGAGCTATGAGAAACCCGAAATATGAAGCAGATAAAAGGGAGCAATGCATTAAAATGAAAGTGTGCTGTTGTCGATAGAGGCGCAACTTTAGCAAACGCTCCTTTGGGTCGTATTTCAGGGAAGTGACAAACAGCCGATATGGGAGTATTGGTTGGAGAACATGTTGTTTAGTTAAGGGTCCAATTCTCACTATTAACTATAACTTTTCCCTCAATAAACTCCTAATTACTTCTTATTAATAGTTAGTAAGGTAGTTGTTAAGTTCAGGAACTGAGGATGTAGAATAAGGTCATGCAGAATAAAGCATTAATATGTGCTTTATAAGTACTAATAAACAGCCAATGTTCTAGTAATATGCATGCTAATAAACAACTAGTGAGAATTGGACCCTAAACTAAATGTTTTTTGTTCTGTAAAACAAAAGCTATTTTAAGAAATGCTTTTTTTGTCCATACAGTGAAATCAATGGAAACCAAAAATGTTTTATCAACGTTCTTCAAAATATTTTCTCTATGTTCTGTGAAAGAGGTTTGGAACGACATGAGGGTAAATAAATTACACAATTTTAATTTTTTAACCTCTTAGTTTCACCTAGATGGGCAACTAAGAAACACTTTTGTCTAACTATGGAGACAGTAGAGAGGTAGAGAGAAAAGAGGATGGAGAAAAGGGAAAAAGAGATTGAATCCAGAATGCCATTTTGTAACCCGGCACATACATGTTCAGCTGTCCTGATAATAAAAGGAGTGTGTGGGACATTCAGTACAGTCCGAGAATAGATCTTTAACCTGTAACCCTGTTAACAGACAAGCACAACCATCTAAAATAAGTCTTTCAAAAAGCCTAATTCTGGAAAAAAAAAACACAGTGTCTGTAAGCTGCTGAGTGTATGAATTAGTATTAAAATCTGTCTTGATTCAGTAGCGTCTCTCTATAGCCTTTCACTCTGTCCTCTACGTGTGCGCTGATCCACAGACACCGCTGAAATGAACATAAAGGACATTTACCGTGCTACATATGAAGTACTCATTGTTGGTATTTAGACGCTTTAGCATTTAGGCTGAAATAGAAGGTTGTGCGTTTATTATTACACACAAAAGCAAAAAGAAAAAAGGAAGTTTTAGAGAACAATTATGCCGTAATTCTGCAATGGGGTCATGTATTCGCTGTGCCCTGCCTTGTGTTCTACTTCCTGTTTTCTTTCTCTTCTCTTACATTGTGTCCTAACTAGGGACGAGGAGACTTTATTTATTTCCTTTTTCCACACTGAAAGCAAAAATCTCATTGAATGGTTCAGGCACAGTGTTGGAATGCAAATGGTGTACACAACAGAAAAGTAATGGTTACACTTTATTTCAATAGTCCACTTTAGACGTTCTACTAACTATATGTAACTCAACTATAATGACAACTAACCCTCCGAGTGTTAGTAGGCTGTTAGGTTAGGGTTAGGTGTTAGGGTTTGGATAAGTAGAATAAGTTGTGAAGTTATCTGTTGGGGAGCATCACAGTATTAAGCAGCCAGTCTACTGATACTCTAATGAGAGTTCGTTTACATGTAGAATGGACCACTGAAATAAGTGTTACCTCATAAATAATTGATTTTAAATCTAAATACTGCACCAAACATGCATTTCTATTACATAATTGCAATTTCAGTATCATGGGAAATAATCTGTCCAGCCCTAGTTAGAGAAAACACTTTTTATGTGATATTGTGACCATCCTGACCTTACATACGTCACTTGTCCTCAAATATGAATTGCAGAGAAGTGGAGGGAGAGCGAACGAGAGGGGAGGGCGTTCGTGCACCGGGTATGTGGGTTGCTGAGGTATAAAGCAAAACCGAAGTGGATGCGGGAACGATTTAACAAATAGCCCATCATAAAAAAATATAATGCCACTGTTTCCTTGAGCCAGATCAAACACACACTTACGCTATAAATACATGCTTTTCTCTTCAGGCTGTCCAGGGAGAATGGCAGGCAGCTTTCCTAATGGCAAAATTATTAGCTCATGCTAATTTAAAGATCCAGGAACGGAGCCTGAAGGACAAACATAAAGAACCGAACACAATGAGCTGGGATAAACTGCAAAGAGCTGCCTTGTAAAAGCACCGACTTCAGACAGAATGAGAAAACAGACAAGAGGGAGTTTAAAAGGAAACGAAGGAGAATGAGACATAAAAAAGACAAAGTGAGACAAAGGAAGAGTGGAAAGTGAGGGTTGTAAATGGGAGTTAGTTCTAGCTGTGTGCTGTCTTGTGGCTTCATTAGCTATATTGACAGAGCTGTGATGAATTTATTTCCTCGAGATTGTCAGCAGCCATCATTTACACCGATTCCTCTGTCATCACTGGTCACTCCTTTTTTCCTCTACAAGCTCTTCAGTTCCTCTCCTGCCCTTTCTCTATGAGCAATGATGCATCCACCTCCGTTCTACATCTGTGAAGCGCTGTTCTCCTGATCCTGACTGCATTAATTCTTGTTTGTGTGTGTTGTCTAAACTGATACAGGCTGTAATCGAGTCTCTAAAACAGAAGTGTCAAACTCATTCTAGGTTCAGGGCCGGATTGGACTAAAACGCCTTTACAACTGGCAAAATCGGACAGTGCATGGATAGTAGGGAGAAAAAAAAGCCAGATCATTTGTGTTTTCCTACTTTAGGAACATGATGCTGCTAATACAACTTAAAGTGCATTGCAAAGTTCAAAATCACTTTAATTAAGGATACTGAAGAAAAACAAAAGGGAGCAGACTGAAGATACTCATTTTGACAAGAAAAAGAAAAAGTCTTGGCTATCTATATCTTGACTATCCAGATCCAGTACTTATTTCAGTTATTTGCCAAGGCAAGCTATACTGGATATATGAATCACTCCAATAACCTAATATAATGAGCTTTTTTTGTCCTCAAACTATCCTGGACGGAGGTGTCTAATATGTCCAGAGTGTTTGCTCTATGATTGATGTTTCTGTGTCTGCTTTTAATAAACATTAAAGAAGTTTTAAAAGAAACACCACTCAACTTTCCTCTTCTTCTACAGGTTCTGTGGTGTCCTTCTCCTGTCCCGTTTGAGATTCTGGTCTTGCCCTAAAATGCTTTGCTAAAGCTGGTAAAATGGAACCAAATCAACTGTTTTATGGATTTGGTCCCCTTCAACCAGCTGTAGCTGTGCATTGATCACCCCGTGGAGCTGATGAAGACAGACAGCTGCTGAACAATAACTGCCCGGTGCGGATCTACCTTCACAGCGCTGTTGAATGAATGTTCCTTTAAGCACTAATATCATGATTAAACACTCTTTGTCCTCTTAAAACCCAGGTGAGTATTATATATGTCATGTCATTTATTATTTATGAGCTATAATTGTTGATTATGTATTCAAGCCAAATCACTATCATTGGAGAGAGGGCTCAGGGCTCTTTATGGCTGCACATTGATTTCTTGTCTCTCGGCTGAAAGAGTGAAGGTGTTGGGCTGCTAGATGGATGCAGGGAACGAGGGAGGGGGTGTGTGTCAAGATGTTGAATAAGTAAAACAGTCGTTCCTTTCCTCTCTCTTTTTTCCTTCTACACTTGTCGTGATTCTTAATGCACATGGTTGATCAATAAAAGCTCATCCTGAAGTTCATAAACTGCTGAAGTGGTTTTTGCTTTTCTGAAACAGACTATTCAGCGGGAAAATAATGTAAGGCGGGGACGTGATTTTATCCACAGGGATTTGATTGGACTGAAACGCACTACACTTCAATATTATTGGTTATTTTTTCTTCTCACATTGCCAAAAACAAAAACAGCAGAAGAGTCTTCAGAGATGATGTAAATTTTAATTATTAACAGATTGCAATTAGATTTTATGGTGATCGTAGCGGTGCAAGTGTTCCTCTCTGAAGGTGGTGTACATTTTTTGTCAATGTTAAAATAACATCATCATTATTTTTCTTGTGTGTATATGTATTTTTGCTGAATGTTTTTTGACATTTTTACATCATGAGCAGCACTGTTTTTTTTTTTTTTTTTTTTTTTTTTTTTTTCAAAATTCCTTATTAAGTTTTACAAACGTGAACTTTTCTTCCATCAGTATATATAGAATAAGCGCAACTGAAACCATGTGATCCTGCAGCATCAAATCACCAAAGTATCAAGAGCTGGGAGGTTGTTAACAATCGTAGCCTGTCAAAGACTGAAGAGATCCCTTGATGGATGGTTTGAGAGATTTCAAATATTCCTTTCCTATATTTCCTTTTTACGCCACTGTAAAAAGAAGCCATTATAGAATAACTGTGTGCGCAATCAAAGGGAATTGTACTCACTTCTGAGGATGTGCTGGAAAAGATGTGTACAGGCCTGTATGATTTCTTTAAAGGTACAGTGTGAGATTTCTGCTAAAGACTGCAAAAACACATCTATGGAAAAACTGTATACACTTCTATACAAAATGTATGTAAACCCAGACATATCTTTTTCAGGATGATTTGATGAATACGAAGATCAAAAGAAGATTGTAAACAGTCACTTTTGATCAGTTTAATATGCTATTGCTGAATAGTATCAATTTGATTATTTTTTTTTAAATAAAATAATCTTACTACCTAGAGATGCACCAATTATGATTTTTCATGGCCGGTTACGATTTTTTGCAAGCAAATTGACTGATTCCGACACGGTAACCAATTTTTATTTATTTATTTATTTTCTTTAACGAAAAAATATCTGTAGCCATTTGAAATTGGAGGCAACCAATGCATTCATGATCCAAATAAAGATGCTACACACATGTAACATGAGCAGTAGTTTTTGATTTATAATTTGAAGATTTAAACCAAAAACAGAATGGTCTGACTTAAGATTTGTGAAATTATGCTACATGACACCAGCACAAAAACTCACTCTCTGCCAGTAGGGGGTGCTTATGAAACAGTAGCGATTTGCCATTTAAGGTAAGAGGAAAATAAAATGCCATCAAAACTTTTGCCTACGTTCATATAAACCCCAACATAAACCCCAACATTCCTATATTTCGCCACCGCGTACAGTGAGCTTGTTGTGTCTGGTACAGTACTTTCTCTGTTCTCCTCTTTGCACCTGTCTTTAGCGTGTCCCATCTCTGGCTTGGGTTTACAGACTTTGTAATTGTCCATACAAATGTCATTTTGTGAAAAGATTGCAATGCAGTTTTTCTGCAAGTCCTGAATAGGCAAAATAAAAAGCAAAAACTGGTAGAATTTAAAAATGCATCAATATTGCCACCACAAGAAGGCCTCCAGAAAGGTTCAATCTGTACTCCAGTGGTCCTCAAACCCAGTGGTTATATCCAGCAAAGTCAATTTAAATTGCCACTAGGGGGTGCAAAAATGACACTGCACATTTAAAATAAACCAAACACATGACCATCCAAAATGCTTTTGAGTGAAACTACAATCTCTAAGACATTCTGTCTACAACAGGTGAATATGCATACAAACACACACACACACACACACACACACACACACACACACAGCCATATCATAAATTTAGACTCTTAACTAATAAAACAAAATTCCTCTCATTGCACAGCATATTTATTATTATTATTACTTGCATGACCAAGGCTGTAGCCATAAAGATCAGAGTAGCTCTCTTTAACCTCAGCATGCAACCAGACGCCACACTTACACACGCTCACCAACACAGCAACTCAGCCATAATATAATATGATAAGGCTGCTCTTTGCAGAACATGGATTTATGTTGCGGGTGACATTGAAGAAGCAGGGAGCGCTGTGCCAAGCAACATAAAACAATAGCAGACATTTTAATATTGAGATTGAGAGGGAGGATAGGGTGGAGCGGGACATGGCGGAAAAAAAAACTAAAAAGTCAACATGGCAGACTGACGTTACTCACACCGTATTGATGTTTGAACGCATTCATCACCTGCATTACAGCACGGACCAGTGAACTACAGGAGCAAACGTGCACACATACACTTTTACTGTCCCTCTGCACTCTCAGATTCTCTACGCCTCGCATATTCTCCATTTCATGACTGGTTGTGTGTAAAACACAAATGTTTAATGCCTTTAAACAATTATTCTGGGTTCAGTACAAGTTAAGCTCCATCGACAGCATTTGTGGCATAATGTTGATTTCTACAAAGAAGAACTTTGACTTGTCCCTCCTTTACTTGCAATGGCAGAGAATGTAAACCATGATTTTTAATCAAAAAAATTGCTTAAAGGTGCCCTAGAATTAAAAATTGAATTTATCTTGGTATAGTTAAATAACAAGAGTTCAGTAGATGGAAATGACATACAGTGAGTCTCAAACTCCATTGTTTCCTCCTTCTTATATAAATCTCATTTGTTTAAAAGACCTCCGAAGAACAGGCGAATCTCAACATAACACCGACTGTTACGTAACAGTCGGGATCATTAATATGTACGCCCCCAATATTTGCATATGCCAGCTCATGTTCAAGGCATTAGACAAGGGCAGCCAGTATTAACGTCTGGATCTGTGCACAGCTGAATCATCAGACTAGGTAAGCCAGCAAGAACAATAGTGAAAAATGGCAGATGGAGCAATAATAACTGACATGATCCATGATATCATGATATTTTTAGTGATATTTGTAAATTGTCTTTCTAAATGTTTCGTTAGCATGTTGCTAATGTACTGTTAAATGTGGTTAAAGTTACCATCGTTTCTTACTGTATTCACGGAGACAAGAGCCGTCGCTATTTTCATTTTTAAACACTTGCAGTCTGTATAATTCATAAACACAACTTCATTCTTTATAAATCACTCCAACAGTGTGTAATGTTAGCTTTAGCCACGGAGCGCTATCAAACTCATTCAGAATCAAACGTAAACATCCAAATAAATACTATACTCACATGATCTTACACATGCATACAGCATGCATGACGAACACTTTGTAAAGATCCATTTGAGGGTTATATTAGCTGTGTGAACTTTGTTTATGCTGTTAAAGGCAAGCGTGAGCTCCGTGGGCGGGGAGCACAAGATTTAAAGGGGCCACAGCCTGAATCGGATCATATTTAATGATGCCCCAAAATAGGCAGTTAAAAAAATTAATAAAAACAAATCTATGGGGTATTTTGAGCTGAAACTTCACAGACACATTCAGGAGACACCTTAGACTTATATTACATCTTTTAAAAAGAGGTTCTAGGGCACCTTTAAAGATTTTCTTTGTAAAGTTTTATACAATTTTACAACTATATTGCATTTTCAGTGCAATGCAATAAACCCTAAAATGATTGAATTGCAGCAGAAGAATGCATGTGTTTTCATGAAATTTTAAGCTTCACATTGCTGCTTTTAAATCCTACGAAACTGGCCACATTTACTTCCATTATAAGTGCCTCAACAAAACCAACATTTTTTTAAGAGAACGAGAGAAGAGTCAAAATCATTTTTATGGTAAGTCAACATTAATGTTATGCTACAAATGCCACTGATTGAGCCTAACGTTGACACTGGTTTGACCAGTGCTCCGTCCTTCTTACTCTCCACAATCATTTCTTTACTATGTATCTGTCAATATAAGACGGCTGGAGCGCATCTTCATGGAGAAATGTAACTGTCAGCAGGATCTGATGTAAGAACTCAATTATCTACAAGTCTCTCACTTCCCCGCAGCTTCCTCAACAACTCAAAGTTAAAGAACTGTGTTTCCATGGTCATAAAAACAGGTCTGCTAGAGACCTGATCGACTGCTGCACTGACATACCAGAGCAAGAGAAATCAATGAAGTCAACGTGTCAACCGTGTCAGCCCATATATGTACCATTTTCCTCCGTTTCTCTCTCTTAAAGGGATAGTTCAGGTGTATATGACTATCTTCTTTCAGAAGAAATCAATCAGAGATATATTTAAAAATATCTCTAGTCCTCCAAGTTTTATAATGGTAGTGAATGTGGGGAGTTTTGAAGTAAAAAATAATGCATCCATCTATATATATATATATATATAAAAAAAAAAAAAGTAATCCAAATGGCTCCAAGGGTTAATAAAGGCCTTCTGAAGCGACACGATGTGTTTTTGTAAGAAAAATATCCTTATTTAAAACTTTATAAATTCAAATAACTACCTTCCAGCAGATGACCGTGCGCAGAAATATGGGATAATTTTTATTTTTGGGTGAACTATTCCTTTATTGTCTCAATGCATTTTTCTCTACTGTATGTTTGGCTGCATAAATGTTTATGGAGTCATTGTTTTGGGGGAAAAAAATCAAGAAATCACATAATTATTCCTAAAAATGAAGTCATTAGAAAATCAATTAACACATTTTTCCATGTGAACAGAAGGATGCTCTGTGAGAAATCAATCCACCCATAAACACAAAGCCTTTTTGAAAATCTAAGATGATATGAGCACATCATAGAGGCAGATCTGGATATTTTGCATTGGATAATGTTTATACTGTGGCCACCATCCCAAAAAAAAAAAAGGTATAGCTCACAATGAATGCTTTTGGGTCTCTCAAAACATCGGACAGTACTGGCAAGCGTTCGCATTTAGCTCAGGGATCAAATATCTTGAGCTGCGTCTCCCATTCAATCAAAATAGTTTTTCCGATTGGCCATTACATCACCGGGTCTACGGGGAAACATGAAGCAAAAGAACTTTTCAGGTGCAGCCAATGAAATAGGGCAAAGTTGCTGATGTGGCAATGGTCAAACGCTCCAGTCATCATCACAACAGCATGGGCAGTTTGATTGCATTGGGTCCTCTGATATTTGAAGGAAGGAACATAGTGGTTTCATAACTCTGTCACTTCAGGACGGGGAAACTTCCCTAAACTCTGCAAAGTTTTTTACCATTCAGCAGAAAGTCTAGAGCATTACTGTAGATACATGGAGAGTCATGTAGGAGGTGGTTTAATGAAATAATAAATCTGTGTAGATTACTCAGTGGTTCTTAAATAGGATCCAAAAGCCTGACGATAAAACCTGCAGCACACGCTTATAATAAACAGAGTGTTTTTGTGCGGTGGTGTGGACATTACAGTTATCATTACAGTTACTGTTCTTGGTCTGTTAATTAATTTCATGACAGCTTCTTCAGGTCTGAGGACATCCTCAAGCTATAAACAAACATGCACTAGTGTCACAGGGGTTTATAGAGTCTTACTTTGCCCTGCAGTCATTTGGGGTTAAGTACTGTACCCACGAGCCTGTTAACCGTCCCACTGCCAGGACATTTTATAAATAGCCTGCTGTGATCTCATGTTAATAGCAGGTAAAACAAAAAGGCTGCTATATGTAAATCCTGCAAAAGGGTGTTTGAGGTAAATACAAAAATGATTTTCTCTTCGCCTGTTTTAATTACCATCATTAACTTTTCCCTCAGTCAATTCTATTACTGTGATTAACCTCAGTTAGCCTCTCAGTGTGGTCTGCATGATGCTGCAGCGTAATTTAGTACAACTCCTACGCTTTTTTGCATGCTAGAGTAATTGAATAGTAATTGGACTCCATATTAATTTATTAGGGATTAGCTTAATGTGAAAATAAAGGAGATTTAGGGGAGACCAAATACAGCTTCTGTAACTCAGAATAAAAGCGAAAAACAAAACACTACCATTCAAAAGTTTGTGGTCAGTAAGGTTTTAGTTTTTTTAATGAAATTAAAGGGTTAGTTCACCCAAAAATTAAAATTCTGTCATTAATTACTCTCCCTCATGTCGTTCCACACCCGTAAGACCTTCATTCATCTTCAGAACACAAATTAAGATATTTTTGATGAAATCCGATGGTTCAGCGAGGCCTCCATGCCCAGAAAGCTACTAAAGACATATTTAAAACAGATCATGTGACTACAGTGGTTCAACCTTAATGTTATAAAGCGATGAGAATACTTTTTGTGAGCCAAAAAAAAACAGGAAATAATGACTTTATTCAACAATATCTAGTGATGGGCGATTTCAAAACACTGCTTCATGAAGCTTTACGAATCTTTTGTTTCGAATCAGTGGTTCGGAGCGCGAAAGTCACATGATTTCAGTAAACGAGGCTTTGTTACGTCAGAAGTGTTTCAAAACGTTTCGAAATTTCAATGGTTCACCACTGGGGGGCGTGACTTTGGCAGCTTGATTCACACTCTGAACCACTGATTCATGGAGTAATGATGCTGAAAATTCAGATTTGATCACAATAAATTACTTTATAAAATATTTTAACTTCTATATTTCCACCTGGCTCAATTACAGATGTGATTATAGCCACTATCGAAATGCACATACAAACATACTGAGGATAATTAGCTCCTATATACTTTTCTCTTCTCTTCTCCACCACACTCTTGTGTTTCTATCCCATGTTACAACAAAAAATAACTTTTTCCCCTAATAAAAATTCAACCTTACTACTGAGGTCAAACTTCTGTGCAACTTTGAGACAACACACAGGACCTGACAACATAAGGCTCTTCAAATGCTGACATCTCTATAACACACACACACACACACACACACACACACACACACACACACACACACACACACACACACACACACACACACACACAAACCTGCTGCTGAGCCTGTGTTTATTGCCTGTCACATCACAACACACAGCTGAAAACAAACCCTCTTGACTATGTCTAATGCAATCATGGAGTTGTACATCTACAGCTGGTCCTGACAGAGCAGAGAATCATGTGTCTCTCACACACACACACACACACACAGATCCTCCAGACTCCAGGAGAGAGAGAGAGAGAGCAGAGCGCCACGTTACGTCCTTCAGCCGACCGCCACCGACAAAGCATCCCCTGAGACAGAGCGGGACAGAGAGAGAGAGAGAGCGCTACAGAACGGGACGGTGACATTGGCAGGGACACAGGGTGAACTATGCAGCAGCCGTACGACAATACTGAGAAAAAGAGACAGAGAATGAGAGAACAGAGCGATAGAAACAGAGGGAAGATGTGCAGGAAATTCATTCTGAGGCACAAGCATACTTTTCAAGCAAAGTATTTAAAAAAAAAATAAGTTTGTAAGAATAACAAATGTTTAAAAAAGGATATACTGATTTAAAAGAAGAAAAAAAGTTGCCAAACGTTAATGCAACATGTTCATAGTAAGTGGCAAGTGGTAGTAGTTTACTTTAACTTTATTTGTTTTTAATGTATTATTAAATGACTAATTTTGACACCTACGTGTGAATAAACTGTTCAAATACTTGTATATGAATGCAAAGATATGTAGATTAGTAGCAAAAGTGATGTCCGGAGGGGATATTTGCACAATATTTGCTTTGCTAATGACACTTCAAGTTGTATTCAACAAATCGAAATATGAGTATGTTATATTGGGAAGTATACACTAAACCTGGTTAAGGTATTAAAATGACAAAATTATTTGTGTGTGTATATATATACACAAATAATTTTGTGGGTTTTTTTTTTTGTATTTTGGAAAAAAAAGGCATATTAAAGTATTGACTACAATGCAATCTGCTATTAGATATTTAATCAGCTATCAGATATTTTGTTGGTTCTCCCTTGTTTTTGATTACAGCAGGCATTGACTCACTAAACTTTGAGCAGGTGTCATACTTAACTCTTCCCAAAGTTGAGCTTCATTGGAAGACCTGTATGACTTATCTCAACTCAGGTTTATAATTTACCAAAGGTTTCCAACGGCTTTCAGGTCAGGGGACTGTGGAGGACACTTAACGGGATAGTTCAGCCAAAAAAACAAAACTCTGTCATCATTTACTGTCCCAAACCTGTATGAATTTCTTTCTTCTGCTGAACACTTTAATTGTGCACAACTTTTTTGCATGTGCAGTGTGTTTGGGATCATTATGTTGAGAAATAAAAAACATAAATAAATAAAAAAAAAAAAATCTGTCATTAATTACTCACCCTCATGTCGTTCCACACCCGTAAGACCTTCATTAAGACAATCATTAAAATAGTCATGTGACTACAGTGGTTCAACCTTAATGTTATGAAGCGACGAGAATACTTTTGTGCCCAAAAACAAAACAAAAATAACTTAATTCAACAATTTAAAAAAAGTATTAAGGTTGAACCACTGTAGTCACGTCGACTGTTTTAACAATGTCTTTACTACTTTTCTGGACCTTGGTAGTTTTGTTGCTTTCTATAGGAGATAAAAATCCGCTCGTATTTCATCAAAAATATCTTAATTTGTGTTCTGAAGATGAATGAAGGTCTTACAGGTGTGTAACGACATGAGGGTGAGAAATAAATGACTGAATTTTCATTAAATTGCTCAAATTTCATTTCAGCTGACCCTTTAAACAAGGATTTGATCATGCTCCGTAACAACAACAATCACCAGGCCGCTGGCGCCCTCTCCAGGCAGTTGTTATATTATGTAATACGTTAATTATGTTTAAATGATGTATTTTAACAGTGTTGTTCAATAAAAGCATATGATTACTTGCTTTTGATACTTTATTTGAACCCATTATTATTGCCTCATTGTTATCATACCCGTGTATTTTAAGTCATTTTAATGGTTGTTCACTTATTTGTATTACCACAAATAAAAAGATTATTTGCCAAAATATTCGACTGATTACTCAATTACCAAGATATTTGTTAGTGACAGCCCTAATTGAATTATAGGCTTGGAATAATGAGTGCAAGATTGCTATGACAACTTGGCCAAAATGACTTCCACACAATTCAGTATGTTTCAATCGGAACGTGGAAGGCGTCCATTAGTTTTACACTTCAGACACACACACACACATGTACATACATCCACATATTCTGTCCACATACAACAAATGAAGTAACAACACACTGACTTCTGTAACAACATGACCTTGTTTCTGATTGGCCTTTGTAAGGTAAATTTCCTGAAGGTTTTGGAGTTGCATGGTTAAGCTCTATAAACTGCAGTTACACAGCGCTGCATTATAGAGGTTGGGCACTGTATTAAAAAAAATGTATCAGCACTGCTCTCGCTCTCACCCCCTCTCTGAGAGAGAGAACAGGACCCTAAAGGAACGAGGAGCAGAGAGAGAGAGAGAGAGAGATGGTGAAGTAACCAAGCACTAAATTCTGCCACTCCACTCCCCTAATGCTGCCTATCCTCTGTCTCCGTCCTCCTTCACACACCAGCTGCTCTCTGCCACTGACAGCAAACACACACACACTTCCCAAATCTGATCTTGAATCTTAATAGTACGACATGAGTATTTGTACATACAGCCACAGAGAGAGAGAGTGTGTTCAGAGAATAATATGTGCTGTTTGTGCGTTCAGGGTGAAACAAACCTTACACATACAATCTGAGGCCCATTTAGCAGTTAAATAAAGGACAAGACAGAGGGGCACAGAGACCAAACACACACACACACACCTTGACTATCCCATCAGTGCACAGAAACATCGGTTGTGCAGAAGGAAGCAGCCCCATTTGGTGAATCATGAGAGGAACATCATCACCAATAACAACACACAATGTGAGAGAGAAAAAAGTGTGATAATAAACAATCCTGATGTTGTTTTGAAGGTCATAATAGTGAGTAAATGCTGTTTTTCAGTCCCATTAAAGGGTTAGTTTACCCAAAAATGAAAATAATCCACCCTCATGTCGTTTCACACCCGTAAGACCTTCATTCATCTTCAGAACACAAATTGAGATATTTTTGTTGAAATCCGATGGCTCAGTGAGGCCTGCATCAATGACATTTCCTCTCTCAAGATCCATTAATGTACTAAAAACATATTTAAATCAGTTCATGTGAGTACAGTGGTTCAATATTAATATTATAAAGCCACCAGAATATTTTTGGTGCACCAAAAAAACAAAATAACGACTTATATAGTGATGGCCGATTTCAAAACACTGCTTCAGGAAGATTAATTAAATATCTTAATTTGTGTTCTGAAGATGAATGAAGGTCTTATGGGTGTGGAATGACATGAAGGCGAGTAATTAATGACATTATTTTTATGTTTGGGTGAACTAACCCATTAATATTACTACTATAAAGAGAGATCACAGTTTTCTTATAGGCAGTCCTGCACTGTGTGCAAATAGCTGATCTTGCCCAACTTCGCCTACAACTATCATATTATTATTATTATATAATATTCTGTTTACACTTTGTGTAAATAGCATCTATCACTATTTGCACTTATTGCATACAAGACGCTATTTTTATATACACTAAAATTAAAAAGTAAGATTACATAATGTTTTTCAAAGAAGTCTGATACATTAATATTGTGAAATATTATTACAATTAATAACAACTATCTTCTATTTTATAAAGGTAGTGTATAACTAAACAGTATACCTGCAGCACCACTATTTACACTCATTTCACACATCAGTCATTTTCTATTAATAACATGTTTTATGTATTTTGTAACAGAAAGGAGACAGAAAATAGTAGCGCAATACAAGTCAAATTTCATTGCTTTCTTTAATAAAGACTTTAACATGCCCTTTTAATTATTTTTAATTATTATTACATATGTTGTTAATGTTTTCAGTATTTGTTTTTCAAAAACGTTATTTCTGTAATATTTAATAACAGAAACAGAGACATAAACAGCATTTTCCCAATAAAAACCTTTAAAATACCTATGTCAAGAGGGAAGCATATCTACAGCATGATAAAGTGTGATGCTGGCACTGAGGTGAGTGGATATTTGAAAGGGTTTTGATGATTTTCCTCTAGTACTGCAAAGTAAAATTTAGCAGGTACTGTAGCAGAGTTCCTCAACGCTGGCTGTCATTTTCAAGAAAACACAAAGAAACTGATTAGTTGATTCAGGTGCTTTTAATTAGTCAGAACTAAGGGGTCGAGCCTTACACAACACCATTTTCAACTAAAAACGGAAAGCTTTTTATGTGTTTGGCCATTCATTTACACGACAACAGCGTTTTGGTGGCCTGAAAACGCAACGTTTTGAAAACTGGTTTCAAAGTGCAAGTTTTGTCGTTTAAACAACAAAAACGTGATGACGTCATGCACATTACATGTTCAGTATGTAGTGTTCATCGCCATCTAATGGCCCGCCAGCAGAATACAGCGTTTTTTTGTCATTTTCACAGATTCATATGAATGGGGATTGTTTTGACAATAGTGTCGTCTGCACGTGGAAAACTGAAAGGAAAAACTTATCCGTTGTCGTTTAAACGTGCCCTAAAAGGTGCGTTCACGTCCTCGTAGTCCTTACATTTACATTTTACATTTACATTTATTCATTTGGCAGACGCTTTTATCCAAAGCGACTTACAAGTGAGGAATACAACAAGCGAGTCGTTATGACGAGGCAAAAAGACAAGAAGTGCTCATAATACAAGCTATAGGCAGTGCTCAGATTATCCTAAGATACAATAGAGAGGGATTAGAGGAAGTGAAAGGATAGGAATAAGAAGTTTTTTTTTTTTTTTTTGTTTTTTTTTTTTAAAGTCCTTATAACTTGAAAGCTGGGAATTTTCTGAGAGCTACTTGTACAGATTCATTTAGGCACTGATCGTGTTGCCAAAGGAGTAATTCAGCTCAGAGAAGAACATCACATGCTGTCATCTTGAATTTACGGTAACTATGACATGGCGTGAACGCAGCAACTCTTTGCAGGAAAATGGCTGTCCAGGACGAGGAGTGAGGAACTCTGGGATGTCTGGGAGATTGAGATGAGGATCATGTAAAAGAATTAAGTTCAAGTCAAGCAAAGCCAAATCTCTTCACAGATCCCAACCCAAGACTATAAAAGAAATTTAAACTGACGGTTCATCTTTACTTCCGATTTCCCTGCGCATCTTCTAATTATTACAGTGCCCATTTACCATCAGACACCAGTGACAGCAGAACTGACTTACAAACAAAACTGATGAAGGCAGCCATATGCCTTCTTTCCCCAATATTGATCATTACCTTCAAGGAAACATCCAGATCAAGAGGTCCGCACTTTCTCCTTCAGATTCCTCGGTGTAATGGCTTTGAGAACTGCTGATTTTATTAGCCGTGATCCGCTCACCCACTCTGAAAATTACCAATTGAGTTTCTCCAGACCTGGGCAGGGATTCAAACCCGCAGCGGGTCACGGTGTGTGTTTAAACTTTGTCACCCATGCGCATCACGCTCACTAATCTAATGATAAATTAATCAGGATTTTAAACTGACCCACTCTTTTAGCAGTTTTAGCACAAGACTGCTGACACGGACGCTTGAACAGGCTCCACTTTCTTCCATCGGGGAACGGGCCTGTGACTGAACCTTTTCTTTTTGAGACAATTATCTCGATAAATTATCTTAATGCTCAAGTCAGCCTGTTTTACAACTTCCTCAAGGCCTCATTGTCTTTTCCCTTCGGCTCATGTCAACACACCCATAACCAGGAGACGTCTTGTATGTTAGTGGTTTTCTTGCCATGCGACTGTGAGAGGACAGGGAAGAAGAGAAGCAGAAATCAATAGGGAGCCAAATTGGAGAAATTCCTCCCATTACTCTCCCTGTTTCCCATTCCTCACACCGCATCACGGATCTGCCGCTGCTCCGGTCGCAGCTCATCCTCTTCAGACACGCTCTCGCTGACAGGTGCTGCACACAAACCGGCAGTTCGCATTGATATGTTGTCTCTCTTCTTGTACTGCGATTGTATTTAGGTTTTTTATGTTTGTGTGACACAAAACATCATGATTTATTTTTATCATAGTTCTCTTTCTCTCTCCAGCAGACATCAGTTGAGTTTGAACCCGCCGTACAGCCACAGGGATGTGGTTCATACTGAGATTTATGACTTCACGCTCACCCACATCAGTCAGCCGGAGCAATTCTAAAGCTCATCAGTTTCAATCTGGATAGATCTCCAGCACCAAATTTAATACATTATGTGAGTTCGATAATGCAGAGACTCCAGCTTCGCATTAATATGGACCTAATGATACTGATGAATTTAGGGAGAACACATAAACTATATGAACGGAGAAAGGCATCAGTGATTGAATCGACGAGGCTGATGCACAAGTTAAGGGCTTTAACCCCGGGTTATTGTTGTTCTAAACCTCGCTTTAACCCTGGGTAAAGCAATGTGTGGAGCGTGAAACGTCGAGTGTTACTACATACTTAACAATCGACAACCAATCAAATGCCTCATATTCACAAGGTTTGGACAGTCACTGAAACATCACATGTTGTATAAACAGTATCAGCATTTGAGAGGAAAAATGTCAGATAGTTACAGAAAACACAACAATTGAAGTTAAGAAGAAACCATTTCATTCTTACCTTTAAAGTCCATTGAGTTTGATAATACGGTCGGCAATAGGGGTGTAGAAACGATACAAAAATGTCACGATTTAAAACAAATCCAGATACTGAACTCACAATACTATTGTGATATTTCAAACCAAAATAAAGAAGAGAGTTTTTATTATTATTATTATTATTATTAAATAAAATTAATATTATTTTTATTTTATTATTATCAGGACCCACAAATATTCCCCTATTACAATATACATTATATATAGTAGTTTAATGTAGTACTGACACTGAAACTCCCTTGATGAGTGACAGTAATGTTTGACTGGAGTTTTTTGAAAACAAAACAGGTTTCATAAACTGTCTAAATATGTTCATCATGGTCCATTTCGGTATTCAATAAAGGGTATAAACTACATATCAATAAACTACTAACATCTTAGGAAGATATGTCAACATTTGAACCACTTTAGAGTTTTTTTTATTATTATTTTTACATTAGATATTTCAGTAAGTTGAAACCCAATAGTTATGTTTAAAAGTGTCATTCGGAAAAAATCCTGTCGCCACTGGCGTGCAATGAATTCTGGGATAGGATCCATCTGTTGTATCCTTCATTTCACGGGAAACAAAGGACACATTTCGAGGCTGCATTTGAAGGAGCCTTCGAATCGGGACAGCCTTTGTCATGCCGTGGTGATGCAACTGGCCTTCGAAGGATGCAGCCTCTGAATTGGGACACGGCTGTTGGATCTTTTAGGCAGACAAGCCCAGCGCGCACAGCCTCTCCCGCAATTAATGCACTATACTTATAAGAATAAACCATCTAAAACTATTTGAATAATCATACTACCAAAACTAAATGTGATACGGTGATTTAAATGATGTCTGCGCTTTCACTTTGAGGAGTCTCGTTCCGGCAGCACATATGCACTTCAGATGATCAATGCGATCAATCACAGTTCTAATAGCAAGAAAGCATGTCGAAATGACTATTCCCAAACTGTAAATGGTTAGTTACTCACTCTCCTGTTGTTTTCACGCATCACACGAGCATTTGAACGTCCGTGTTTACTACAGTATGCACTTAGTTGTAAATCTCTTCATAATGTAAAGCCATCGTGTCTCTTCAGAAAACTTTACATTAGACCACTCGATTAATTATTTTTACAATGCCTTTATGGACTTTAAATGAAGGGACTGAAATCTCTTTGTTTGTGTTATAAATATGTGTTAAAACTAACTCTATATCACTAATCACATCATTTACATCATATATCGTCACATTTTTATATTGCAATATCTTGATATAATGACGTATCGTTTCACCCATAGTCGCCAATATATAGTATGCACAATGCTAGAGCCTTTAACAGGTCGCATGCAGCGTTTGTACAATCAATTAATCTGACACTGTAATTATGCAAATAAGCATGTTAAACTGGTAATTATTATTTGCTTGCACAGAGGGCAGAATCTGAGTAAATTTCCATTTTCTCAACATAATCTTAAGAGAAAATGTAACCATTTTTCGTTGGCGGCGAATTTATATGAATTTGTACGAGCAGATTCATATGAAAACATAAAATTTTTAGAAGAAAGTAAACAATCCCTAAACCCAACCATCAGTGGGGCATAAGCAGATCGCACAAAAATAATTTAAGCAAATCAATTTTGTATTGATTTACTTAATTTTGCCTAGACGACAACTTTAGTAAAAGTGGCACATCTTACCCCATTCCCCTGTACTCCGTGTTTGAGAGCAGCCACTTCCACTCATCCATCCGGGAGACTGTGGCCATCTGCCTATTAGTTCAGCCTGAGGACAAGAAGGAACCAAAAAAAAGAGAGTTAATATTTAATTAGCAACTCCTGCAAACACATCATCAATACAGTTAAAAATATGCAAATATATTTATGTTTATTTAACGAAATATGATTTGAATACCCCAGATCAATGTTGCTCTTCTTGTGTTCTGCTATAAAGTCTCATCAACTTCATGTTTGTGAAGTTTTCTGTTGATGTTAAGAGGAATGTCACATCAATCGTGCCATTTCAAAAGGACTGCTCCACTGGGCCTTTATTTGGGAATCCAATCTACTTCTTAAAAAGGCTAATGTGTCCACTGGAACAAACCGAGCCGGGTTTTCCAGTTCACTCTCTATGGGAGCTAGGAGTACAGTAAGGACTGTGGGATTGAAAACAGAGCAGAATGAATGGTTTGAGTTTCTTCTCTCAACAGAACCATCATTTCAGAACATTGGCAGCATTTTGTGAATTACTGGAAGATGACAATGCTGTTTTGAGACAAATTCAATAAACACGTGTTGCTCGAGTGTGTGATATTTCATTCATGCACACCCTTGCACTCAGAACCGGCTTACAGGATAAACTGTGCAGTGCAAATTGAATTCAGTTTTTGGTCATGTTTGCTGCAGATTTACAGAACTCTTTCAGTGAATCAGGTGCTGAAGCAACAGAGACATCATGAACAAACAGTGCTATCAGTGGGCACAATTCATAGTGATTTACTCCTGTCTGAACGCCAAAGAGAGAAAGAGAAGAGGTTTAAAAAAAGGAAAGGGAAGAAAAGTCAACCGGATTATGGAAAATTCAGCAAGAGAGGCTAATTCTGGAAACACTCGATGGTAAAGTCACTGGGCGCTGATCCAAACTCACAACAACTCTGCCAACTAGACGACAAAGTGTTCCATTCCTCTCCTCCATTCTTTCACTTTCTTTTTCTTTCTTTCTTTCTTTCTACAAACAATGAGAGAAACATTCTGTGCTAAAATACTATTTAAAGCACACAGAATATAATTTCAAACCTTAAAACCCATTAAAAATGTTTATTATGAAAATGTGGAGGCCAGTAATATTAGATGTTTTAAAAAAAAATAGTTTTGTCTCAAGATGCACACCAGTAATGTTTTTTTTTTTTTTTTTCTAGGGCACATTTATAAAAGCATCTTAAATGCCTAATTGAACTAATCTAATCCCTTTCTGTGAAACCAACCCCTTAAGATTAACACTATTATTTGAGTAGTTTAATTTCCTTTTAAGATAGAACCAGTTAAGTTCATATACAAATGTTACAATCATGGTAACTCTTGGGTTTCATTTGTTAAAACTAGTTAACTACATTAGTTATCATCAACTAAGAGCAGGGCTCTACAGTGCGCCCATTTCACTCGCATTTGCGCCTGAAAATAACTGCGTGCGACTGTGAAAAAGTTATTTAGGAGCACTGGTGCGATTGACCCGATCGATTCTCATGAACAGATCTATAATACAATCGGAATAAAAAGTACAACTCGCAAAATGCATCTACACTGAATAACAGTTTTGTTTCGTACTGCAATCGGCTGCTTTTCATGCCTTCGTTCGAAGACTTTGCTTCAGTCAGCAGAGCGAGTGCAAAAGACGTGCGCTCGGACACACTTAAGACTGTTCACAAGGTGAAACCGGTGTGACGCAGCCACACGCACTTACAGACCGCCTCGTGCTGCTGTTTCTTTGCAGCCAAATTAATTGTAAATACTACATTTGGATTATCATAATCAATGTCGGAAATTAATGGAGGCTTGGGGCAAAAATGCCTCCAAAAATTGATGAATAAAAACACACTCATCATTCTGAATGCCCGGGTGCATATTACTTTCACTTTTGAAGTAGAGGCAATTCGGAGGCGGCAATTGCTTGGTGTGTGGGTTCAATATTATTATTAATGAAAAACACAACAACAAAACAGTACAATGACAAACTCGCTTAAACATGCGCTTTTACATTTCGCTTTTCAACCAAATCTTCATCCCTCGTCTTGTCATTCAGAAGAGTGAGGTGAAATCTGACTGCTGCTGCTGATCTGTGCTGAGACTCTCGTTCGCCTCACTGAATTGAGCAGAAGCGTTCAGTTTTTAACTATAGTGTCTATTTTCTAACTCAGTGGTTCCCAAACTGGGGTACGTGAGGTGACATCAGGGGGTACGCAAACAAAATGCTGAGTAGTTCATCTACATTAAAATAATATTAAAATCGAGCATGTTTTTCTAACGGCCAAAATGTCGAAAATCCATTACATTTAATCAGATTACCTCATCATTTGCAGTCTAAAATGACTGCATCCACACAAGCAGCATGCATATGATAGATTGCGTGCCGAATCTGCTGCCTTATATCGCGCTAAATTACTGTCGTTCTCGACAATGCACCTTTGTAAAAGTGGGGATTTAAAGGTCCCGTTCTTCGCGATCCCATGTTTCAAACTTTAGTTAGTGTGTAATGTTGTTGTTAGAGTATAAATAAAATCTGTAAAATTTTAAAGCTCAAAGTTCAATGCCAAGCGAGATATTTTATTTAACAGAAGTCGCCTACATCGAACGGCCAGTTTGGACTACATCCCTCTACTTCCTTCTTTAATGATGTCATTAAAACAGTTTTGCCATGTCGTCGAAACGCTGTTATTTTCATCCCGCAGTCCAATCACCTTTGTTTGGCCTTCCCAGGGACGCTGTACTTAGAGATCAATGGTTACAATTTATATTTAACTCGGTTCCCGAAAATTATAATTGTGGTATCCTTACTGCAATAGTTAATGTTGGACTGCAGTGCACATAATGGCCACAAGAGGGGACTATGTTTATGTATATGGCTGTTTTCTGTATGAGGGACTCTTCTGAGTGAGTGCTAATGTTGTACATTTTCTGTCGCTGCTTGTGGAGATTAAAGAGTTCAGTCTCTCGGGAATTATTGTCTTTTGTGTTCATTCGGCACAACACCACAATAATCCACATGTAAAACTATGTGCAGCACACGTTATGGTAAGAGGCGTGACCTTTCCGGGCAAGGAGCGCTAAGCTGCTGTCGAATCACAACACAGGAACCGCTGGCACAATCAGAACTCGTTACGTATTTCTGAAGGAGGGACTTCATAGAACAAGGAAGTCATCAGCCCGTTTTTATGACAGCGGAAACAGCGTTATACAGATAAGTAAATTATGTGAAAAATACTGTGTTTTTACACGCGAAACATGAACACATGTTATATTGCACACTATAAACACAATCAAAGCTTCAAAAAAACACGAAAAACGGGACCTTTAACACTTACTCGCATGAAGAACAAATATAGACACAGATAATGAATTAATTTTGATTTAAGACTCAAACTTTCTCTGATACAAAAACATACCTTGTGTGAGTTCTTGTATTTAATGATGATAACGAGCAAGAATGCAATTGTTCCCAAATATCCACATGACTGCAAACGTGACATTATTATACAACAGGTCAAAAAACAACATTTTAAACACAGTATACTGTCAGTATTTACTCTATTTTGCAGTGAAATAATAGTTCTAACGAAAACCACAGCAGATCAACACATGTCTGTGTTTCGCGAACGGCTTTGAACGAATCGTGACGTGAGCGTGAATGATTCAATGATTCATTCACAGCCACTTGCTTCGTTACTGAATGAATGACTCGATGACTCACTCATAAAAACAGTGACTCGCTGCCACCAACTGGCGGTTTTAGTTTAATATTTAAAAGTTTTACTTCGTTTTACCATCATTGCATATTTCTCTATTGAACATTTTTATTTAAAACATTATTTATTTTATAAAGTTATTCATAAATGTAAAAAATATGCACTGGAAAATCAATTTAGGGGGCAAATATTGTCCCGTAATGGTAAAGTGGAAGAGAGGGGGTACGCAGAAGGATGGTAATGCCTTCAGGGGGTACTCCACGCTAAAAAGTTTGGGAACCACTGCTCTAACTAAACTAAATGATTATTATTAGGCTACTATAAAATGACGGTGGGGGCGGTGCCGCGGTCAGGTGGTTAAGTGATGAACACAGGTAACTCTGTCGATCGCAGCACATTTCATATCCAACCCGATCTCACGGCAATTCGTACGTATTTTACGAGGTGGCTAAATCGTATGAATTCATACGACCTCACTCGTACTAATTCATACGTTTTTTGCTAAATCGTATGTATTTTACGAGTTGACAAATTCGTATGAATTCATACGAATGACCTACCCCAAACCCCGCCCCTAAACCTAACCGACACTGGGGTTTAGACAAATCGTACGAATTCGCACGAGTGAGGTCGTATGAATTTATACGAAATAGCCACCTCGTAGAATAAGTACGAATTGGTCGTGAGATAGCGTTGTCATATCACACGATTAGACTCCTGTTTCTCCGAGTACTGGCATGATTGCAAATGTGATACTTACTGATCTGATTGAAGTCCAATAAACAAGCTGATATGAAGTGGCAAAATTGTAGCCACAATACTCTCTGTTTTGCTCTATTTCGTGAAAACAGTTTCAAACAAATCCACAACGGAACTGTTGCATTATATCTTCAAGCAGCGGTGATTCCTGAATGAATCTGCGTTTCGAACGACTGAATGAATAACTCGCACATTAAGATTTACCGCCACCTACTGGCCGTTTTATTTTCAAATTTACATTTATTTTCATATTTACACTTTACATCTGTTTTTACTTAAAATATTAAACTTTTTAAACTATTTATTTATTTATTTATTATTTTTTACATATTTCTAAATTCAAAATTATTTCATTACCCATGAGCTGCATTAAGCAGTCTATGTAAATGTGTCTAAATAATATCACTTCATAAGGAGCTGCTGTGACACTTCTGCAGTGCAAAAAATATTTTGGGACGATTTATTTTGATTGGTAAGTATGATTGGGTCTTATTGTTGTAATTGAATTTAATTGTTTAACATTAAACAAATACAAATTTTCTAATTTAATTTAAGAAATTGATTAAATATGATGCGTACATTTAATAAGATTAGAAAAATTGGTCTTATAATGGTACAAATGCCCCTGGAAATTAATTTAAAGGGGCAAATATTGCCCTGTAATGGGAAAGTTAATGTCTGTTATTGAACAGAAAGTGCTCCTAAAGAAAAATGTTAGCGTAGAGCCCTGAAGAATGAAGACAGATTTTATAATGTTAATTTACGTAAATGTTAACATTTTTAAAATCAAAAGCTATATCTGTTAACATTAGTTCATGTACTGTGAACTGGCATGAACAAACAATGAGGAATTGTATTTTTTATTTTTTTTAAGTGACATGAACAAAGATCAATGCTCAATGCTCAGTTCATGTTAGTTAATACATTAATCGATGTTAACAAATGAGACCTTACTGTATTAATACTGTACTGCACTGTATTAATATTCATGATTTACAGTGGGTACGGAAAGTATTCAGACCCCCTTAAATTTTTCACTCTTTGTTATATTGCAGCCATTTGCTAAAATCATTTAAGTTCATTTTTTCCTCATTAATGTACACACAGCACCCCATATTGACAGAAAAACACAGAATTGTTGACATTTTTGCAGATTTATTAAAAAATAAAAACTGAAATATCACATGGTCCTAAGTATTCAGACCCTTTGCTCAGTATTTAGTAGAAGCACCCTTTTGATCTAATACAGCCATGAGTCTTTTTGGGAAAGATGCAACAAGTTTTTCACACCTGGATTTGGGGATCCTCTGCCATTCCTCCTTGCAGATCCTCTCCAGTTCTGTCAGGTCGGATGGTAAACGTTGGTGAACAGCCATTTTTAGGTCTCTCCAGAGATGCTCAATTGGGTTTAAGTCAGGGCTCTGGCTGGGCCATTCAAGAACAGTCACGGAGTTGTTGTGAAGCCACTCCTTCGTTATTTTAGCTGTGTGCTTAGGGTCATTGTCTTGTTGGAAGGTAAACCTTCAGCCCAGTCTGAGGTCCTGAGCACTCTGGAGAAGGTTTTCGTCCAGGATATCCCTGTACTTGGCCGCATTCATCTTTCCCTCGATTGCAACCAGTCGTCCTGTCCCTGCAGCTGAAAAACACCCCCACAGCATGATGCTGCCACCACCATGCTTCACTGTTGGGACTGTATTGGACAGATGATGAGCAGTGCCTGGTTTTCTCCACACATACCGCTTAGAATTAAGGCCAAAAAGTTCTATCTTGGTCTCATCAGACCAGAGAATCTTAATTCTCACCATCTTAGCAAACTCCATGCGGGCTTTCATGTGTCTTGCACTGAGGAGAGGCTTCCGTCGGGCCACTCTGCCATAAAGCCTTGACTGCTGGAGGGCTGCAGTGATGGTTGACTTTCTACAACTTTCTCCCATCTCCCGACTGCATCTCTGGAGCTCAGCCACAGTGATCTTTGGGTTCTTCTTTACCTCTCTCTCCAAGGCTCTTCTCCCCTGATAGCTCAGTTTGGCCGGACGGTCAGCTCTAGGAAGGGTTCTGGTCGTCCCGAACATCTTCCATTTAAGGATTATGGAGGCCACTGTGCTCTTAGGAACCTTAAGTGCAGCAGAATTTTTTTTGTAACCTTGGCCAGATCTGTGCCTTGCCACAATTCTGTCTCTGAGCTCTTCAGGCAGTTCCTTTGACCTCATGATTCTCATTTGCTCTGACATGCACTGTGAGCTGTAAGGTCTTATATAGACAGGTGTGTGGCTTTCCTAATCAGTGTAAACAATCAGTATAATCAAACACAGCTGGACTCAAATGAAGGCGTAGAACCATCTCAAGGATGATCAGAAGAAATGGACAGCACCTGAGATCAATATATGAGTGTCACAGCAAAGGGTCTGAATACTTAGGACCATGTGATATTTCAGTTTTTCTTTTTTAATAAATCTGCAAAAATGTCAAGAATTCTGTGTTTTTCTGTCAATATGGGGTGCTGTGTGTACATTAATGAGGAAAAAAATGAACTTAAATGATTTTAGCAAATGGCTGCAATATAACAAAGAGTGAAAAATTTAAGGGGGTCTGAATACTTTCCGTACCCACTGTATGAGCCAGGCAACATCACATCACATCACACACAGCATGTTTCAGAACTTCTTCAGGAGCCAGTGAACCCTAAACACTATGAAACAAAAAAAATATTATGAAATATATATATATATATATATATATATATATATATATATATATATATATATATATATATATATATCATATATCATATATATATATATATATATATATATATAAATATATATATATATATGTCACATTTCACACACAACAAAACACAGAGAAAGTAGAATCTAATAAAATCATTTAGTAATAATAATTGTTTCATTTGCAGTATCGGCAGGCACATAAATATGTGTGAACAGACTTGAATTAGCACAGGATCAATGAGCCAGGACCATGAATTAATTAAACCAGCTCAGCCAACATTCCCAAACACACACACACACACACACACACACACACCTGATTTATTCACAAATACATGGATGGACAGTTATAGAATTACAAGACAAACACACATGCTACACGGCGTCCTTCGAGCCGCTCTCGGAGTGTAACACATTCGTTTCAGGAAATGACAGGGGCAATAATCCGACAGGTGGATGTTTGTGCTGACGGTGCGGTCCTAAAGGTCACAGTGCACTCACACACTCAGACAAATCAACATGCTGTTAGAGCTGAATAACATCTCCACGCCTTTGTCTTTATAGAGAGACACACGCCTGTGAATGACTGCATATGAATTCATGTTCATCTGCAAAAACACTGTAAACAGCCAACAGTTGTACTAATGATTGTTACTTTGCCGATCAATTGTGTCATGTGATTAAGGCTCGACCACTCTGTACTTTTTTTTTTTTTTTAAAGAGATTACTTTTATTTATCAAGGATGCATTAAATTAATCAAAAGTGGCAGTAAAGACATTTATAATTTAACATAAAAATGATAAAACTGTTTTCAACATTGATAATAATCATAAATGTTTCTTGAGCAGCAAATCATCATATCAGAATGATTTCTGAAGGATCATGTGACACTGAAGACTGGAGTAATGATGCTGAAAATTCAGCTTTGATCACAGGAATAGATTACATTTTAAAATATTAAATAGAAAAATATTTCACATTATTATTGTTTTACTGTATATTTGGTGAAATAAATGCAGCCTCAGTGAGCAGAAGAGACTCTTTCAGGAATAGTAGTTTAATAGCCAGTGCTGATATCAATATCTAGAGATTATTAAACTTATTTCACACAACATTCATTCAAAAAATGTTAAATTATGATTATCATTACTGATAAATAATATTATTTAACATTAGTGTCTTTAATAATATTGCATTTTATTTATTTGTTATTATTATTTTATGTATGTATTTATTTTCTAGACATCAGCTCACATGCAGGGATTGTGGTCAAGATTATCAGTGATGGCATGAGGATAAGGGAATTATGACAAAACTTTACGTTTCTGGTGGACTATCCAAAACACAAAATACAAAGCTTTGGTCTGATTACTCTGCTTCTTTTTAGTCAGCTGAGCATTTATGCTCAAGGTCATTGTATTGAACAATAGTGTACAGTTTCTCTACATCCACACAAATCACTACAGGTACACCAGCAAAGGCAATATTCACTTAGTGTGTCAGTGTATTTGAGAGAGTTTAGTGTTTGCATGTGAGAGTATGATTGTGTCATCCTGCTCTTTATAGAGCCCAGTGTAATCTTTTGATTTGCTGGATTGACCCCACTTAATTCAATGGAACAGAATTGCTGTGACAGCAGCACTGAATGGATTTTCAATGCACTGCACCTGCACTAATACGTTTAAGGATAACCTCCTTCCTTCAGCGCAGAGAGACCGAGGAAGACAGAGAGAGAGAGAGAGAGAAAGCAACAGCAGGACAAGACAAATTAGCTCACAAGTCACTAACACACTTTACATAAGCAAGGGTAACACATGCTTCAAAGAGAAACAATCGAATTCATCCATGCAAAGACTCACACTCATACACTGGTCAACATACACTTCTGGAGGCAAGGACATAAACTCTGATGTAAAGGCAAACACAGCTCTCTCAATCTGAACGTGTGGAGCTGAGGGCCTATCAGTTTAAAAGACTGCAGCAGAGCTCTGGATCAATGTCTGCCTTCAGCGGCCGTCTGCATGCCGTCTGGCCTGCGAGAGGACAATGTGTGCATCTATCACACCCGCCTCGTCTGTAAATGAGAAAGCCATAGACAAATACACAAACACAACAGCCGAGCTGAGCGCAGACAATGCAATCCCAACACAAAACATGTGATTTGTCACAGTATACGAGGTCAATTATAACTCCAATGTGATATACTACCATATATACAGTACAACAACAGTAATATTATATCATTATTATGATGATTGAGCATATTTCTCAATGTTTACAACTATTTTATGTATAATGTATAATATTATAAAAAAATAAAATGAATTATTAAACACAGGGTTTCTACTACAGTCCATTCAGAAAGTAGATTACATCATTCCAATCCCAGGAGTCACTATTATTACATAATATCATGTTGTTATAAAACTGAATGAAGAAATGAAGCTAAATAGAAATATTAAAAATTATATAAATAACAAAATTACTTTTATTAAAAATAAAAGCCAATTCAAAATATTAATACTCAAAAAGATCTCCTGCACTGTAGTACGTGAAGCTGCCAGTGTGGCAGTAGTGAGCGTGAAGTGGAGCCGCGATATCAAGGCCCCGCCCACACTCGCGCAGAATCAGTCAGTACAGTTTACTGCAGAACAACACATTACCTCTTTGTGAAATAAACAGTCCTGGAAATGTAGAAATTAAAATTAAAGTACCAATTCCCTCCCGAAGATCCAGAAAAAAGTCTGTTGGTGCTTCAGTGACAACAGAGCAGCTGTCAATCATGACGTCAAAAGTAAAAACAAACTTATTTAAAGGATGAACACTTGAACTAATGTCAGCGTGATAAAAACTGCCTATAATGACAGAAACCATCTTTGGAAAAATATATTTGATGTGTCATTCAATTGTTTAGTTTGTCCCACATCCCACATTACATGGTTTATGACCTATACTGCATCCAGCCACCTGGGGGCGATCGAGACGCTTTGGCTTCACTTTTCAGGACTCGTGGTGTGCCACACTTACAGTTTTTTACGATTGCTTACACACTAAAATTAAACTTTTCCCACAATTAGCCAAACCTTACACTCAAGGAGCAAAACACAAAGCTAGATGTGCACAACTATAAGCACATTCTCAGCCTCACACTTTTTGCAAAACACCACACACACTGTTTTGCACAACACTAAACACACTTCCCTACATTAGACACAGAAATCTAACATAATGTCACTTCTTTGCCATTTCAAGACACTGCTCCAAACTGCTGATTTGATTAGTAAAGCTCAGAAACTTCATGAAGCAGTGTTTTGAAATCGGCCATCACTAGATATTGTTGAATAAAGTCGTTATTTTGTTTTTTTGGCACACAAAAAGTATTCTCGTCGCTTCATAACATTAAGGTTGAACCACTGTAGTCACATGATCTGTTTTAAATATGTCTTTAGTAGCTTTCTGGGCATTGAAAGTGTTAATTATCTTGCTGTCATTGCAGGCCTCACTGAGCCATCGGATTTCATCAAAAATACCTTAATTTGTGTTCTGAAGATGAACGAAGGTCTTACGGGTGTGGAACGACATGAGGGTGAGTCATTAATGACAGAAACTTCATTTTTGGGTGAACTAACCCTTTAAGGTAATAGCAGGCCTTTATAAATAATACTAAAATAAATAAATAACAACTTATTATAATAGATCTTATAGCTCAATAGTTCAGCAGTACCTGTAAACAAATGATGATCAATTATAAAATAAATTAAATGTCGCAAATGATTCTTTTTATTTAGTTCTAAGCCAAGCGAATCAGCAGGTACGTGTGGTTTAATTTCCCAAGATTCTTTGGAGTGGTTGAAAACGCACTGCGATTGTATCATTCATGCTGTTTGAAATGCTCTGAGGAGAAACGCTCATTCTACAGGAGTTTATTAGCATGACTCAATCGTCTATTCGTTTATCACAGTGACCTGTGCTCATTTCGGCCTCTGGTTAGTAACGCAGCCACTTTCTCTTTACACAGATCAACTCCACAACAGTCCTTCTACTCAACAGTACAAGCATTTCAATTAAAGATGGATTTCTGAATCTCTCTAAACTTTTAACAGAAAATACACACAACTCATCAGCTGTCTCTATGCGCAACTTCCCTCCAGCAGCAGTGTAATGGGTGTGCCCTCTAGTGGTGACTAGAGAATACAGCACTACAAGGTCACAGGTCACAGGCAGACTGCAAACTACTGCTGAAAACTCTCATTCATACATATTATTAGACATATTTGTCTAATAATATCGACAAATTTGCGGATATAAGATATTCAGTTCAATTCACATTTATTTGTATAGCGTTTTCACAATAGATATCTTTTCACAGCAGCTTTACAGAGAATGCATGTCAACATTACAATTTAAAGAATGCAGTTAGCAAATAATGTAATAATTTAGGCAATTAATTTACAATCACTGTTAGCAGTTTAACTGAAGGTAGAAGCAATGAGCTCCTGGAAAAATGAATTACATATTAACAATAATTAGGATATAGGATTTTGGGAATTTGCATGTAGATCCAGATGATTGCGTCTTCTGAAGTCCTCGCAGGAGTTGGTGCCGTCTCTTCATAAGACATGTGTAACTGCGACCAATGTCTCGTACAAGAAAACAAACAAATAAATATTAGATAACAAGCCAATATTGTCCTTAATAACATACTGACAGACAGAGTAACATGTAATGTAGACCGGTCCTAATTATATGCTCCCAAGTTCATTCCTGGCTCTCTACTCACCTTTAATTCCAGAATCCAGAATTGTATTAAGTATTTATACAAGTAATAGACATTAATTAATACACATAGCTATTCCAGAACACAGGTCGTTTTATATCAACACCAAATCCTGTGCTGATCACACCCTCTAGTGGAGAATAGGTGAAGCACAACATCATCTCACTGACTCAAGTATATCTCACTCTCTCTAACTCATCTAAAACAGGCTGTGGCATTGTGTTTTGCATAGTTTTACATTTAACTGAGGACTTACCATTAAATTCAGCTAAATGAGCTCAACCTTATTTAATCCTGCAACACATCGCTCGCGAAATGAGATCAACAAACTGAGAGTCAATCACTTATAAGCTCCTCAGAAGCAATACATGAGGACAGTAGACTTATGTTCACTAGCAAACGTTTCGCTGTGTGCACTAAATGAGAATGTTTAATAGATATTCTACAATTAAATCTTAGCGTTTGTTGGTGATACGGGTTGTTTGCGTGGTTTGATTGATGATGATGTCTCACAAAAAAGAGAAGAAGTAAATACATAAAAATTACAAATTTCATAAAGCTTCTTATACTGATGGCGGTCACTCATTATCGTTGTTTTTTACATTTATCCTAAATGAATTTATTAGTGTTAATAATCATGCAGTAGGCCTGAATATATTTTGATTTTGTTTTCTATTCTACAAGTTTCTCAGAAATGTCCTCGTTAATGATTAATTGGGTGTTTAAAAATGTGACTATTAATATGTTTATTTGCTTCTGAATGTTTTCAGTTAGCCTGTACCGATAGAACAGCAGCCAAGTTTCTATCACAGATTTGAGCAAAACTTTTGCAATATTTCCTAAATGACGATTTAAAAAAACTATTGCGAAATGACAGCGTTTCCATTAGGCTAACTGATGTTGTGTGACTAATTCCAAAAATCATGGCAAGGGATAGTAGGTTTAAGTACGGTGACCGGGGGGGACATGTTAATTTCTAATTGGAAACACGATCTATAAGTAATCATAATTTGAAATTGGATGTCAGATTAAGTGAGCAATTAAAGTAAAATTGAAACTAAATTCTAAAAATTAAGTGAACTTCACAGGGGCGCTGAAAAGACATGCACGCATTATACCTTTGCCCAGTCCGTTGGATTCTGTTCTTTGGGCCAACGGGTGGTCCTTACAGAGTGGTAACTTGCCCTCCATGATCTCCCATATCCAGTTGGCAAGTGTCTTTTCAGCAAAATAGGTTTTGATCTTCTCTTTCAGCTGTTGTGGAAAGTCAATCCTTATTTGCCTTTTAGAAGTGTTGAGGGAAAAACAGACGCAGCCCAGGCAATACCCAGATTTAAGACCAGAGACAGAAATCCAGTGGGCTGGAGAATTAGACAACCACATTACTTATCAGGGACATGATAGCAGCAGCGGAGATGAGGAATGATATCCCTTGCTTTAACTTTAAAGATCTCCGTGTTTGCCTACACAACAAGAGATTAAACCTAAATTGGAATAACTTCATCCAAATTTTATTCTGGTACTAAATTGAAAGCTAAATTCTGAGGTAAAGAATGCTCAGATATAGGCTTTGCTGTGACAACATTGCAACACTGAAAATAAGCAAATGGTCATGTTAACTTGTGAATAAATCCTGTGATTGGATAAACTAAAAGATAACAAGGAAGAAAATCTCTCACTGGAATCTTTGTGTGTGAAATGTAAAATTGGACATTAAAATTAAAATTAAACAATTTCAAAAGAAATTATATGTCGAATTCTCTGTCAGTCCTAGTGAACTGCTGCCATGCAGAAGTCCTGGAGACTGCAATTATGAAAATGCACTAAATTTAAAACTGATGTATATAATCATAATTATGATGTCACTGAGAGGCTTGTAACCAAGCCGGAGGGTTTGACCCATTCAGAGGACATGCTCAGTGTTTCATGAGAGAAATTTAACCAAAGAATAAGATGAATTACTACATCAAATCACTTCAAGAAGTGCTAAAAAGGTTCATGACCACACTTTTTAAGCCTCAGTCTTATAAAACATATCTTTTACCTAATTTCAGCCTTTGCAATCGCTGCACTCCTGTATGTTTTTCGGTGTCTCAAAAGAGACTGAAAAAATGAACAGACCAAAATTAATCTTTGTGCTCTCCATCAGACCTGTGTTTGTCCAACCGTTTCTTTTCATATCCAAAGAAAAATTCACTGGTCACACTAGTCCAGGAAAGCCAGCGGCCACAGCTGTACACTCACCCCACACCTCACTGTGAACACTGCATTCAGGCAAAAGACCACCACCACAACAACAGGAGATGAAAACAACCACTTGACTATTTTTTTAAAAAAACACAGTAAAACAAACACGCATCACACAGTTTCAGTTCTGCCAAGCTGATCGAGGGGGCCATGTCCGGTCACCCCGATAACCTATTGGCTGACAGGCTGGAAAACAACAGCCGGCAATCTTACAAAAACAGACACATACAAAAAAACAACAATCCAGTCAGTTAATAGAAACAGGGTAATGATTGCAGTGACGCAGTCCAATGACATATAGCGTAGCAGAGGAAGTGAAGCGAAGCAGCCAACAAAACGGGGGTTTAGGCGAGACACAAAGCCCACTGTAATGTAACTTGCATGTCGGCCTGCACCTTAAATGTGAAAAATAAAACACAAAACATAAATTTAACCAGACAGGCCACTAATAATCATACGGTTATAAGCTTATAAGCAAAACAACATGTCTGTAATGTGACTCACATGGCACAGAAACTGTTGCATGTTAAACGGATTTCCAAGAAAACAACTGATGGCATCCCACAAAGCTCATCAGTCCACCCTTTAACAAAAATAATCCCATGAAACCCTGGATGATGAACCCACACACAGACCACGACGCGATCACTGCCAACAGCTCCTACCTCGCAAACATCTGCACACCCGCCAGAAGTAAGGTGACTTGCTAACTGCGGCTGAGAAGATGCACACACACAACGACACTATGGCCACTTTTATATACCACTAAAGGAGCGTGATTTAAAAAGCAATCCCTCTCTTATTAAAGAATTACTTCAGAAGTAGACAGAACTGCTACATTTGGGAAGCTGAAAAAGGTCATTTTTCCCTCACAACCAACAACACACTCCTTCAGAGACAGGAGCTGCGTCTCATTTCGGAGGCTGCATCCTCCAAAGCTCGCATTTGAAGGCTGAATACTTCATCAAGGATGTCATATTTAAGAAAAGTAACTATAATAAAATTGACTGATATGCATTGTGAGGTGTAAAATACTGTAATTTCTTTTTTATTTGCAATCTAATGGTTATTTTTCTTAAATGAGACTGCCTAGACGATGTATGCAGCCTTCAAAGGGTGCAGCCCCTGAATTGTGACACAGCCATTGTTGAAAAATCTCTCGGCTTCCGAGAGATTTTTGATGGGCGTGCTCTTGCTCTCGCTGATGTGTGTGTGCACACTTATCAGGGAGAAGTGCCAATTTCGCCCTTTATTACGTGATAAAGGCCATGCTCGAAGAAATATATTGTCCACAACCGGAAGTAGTCATTTGGCACAGAAATACTCCGTCATACGTCCAACTCGTGTTTTGAAACTTTGGCCATGTTTAGCATGAGAATGCAACTCTTCAACAGTATAAATGAGTCATTACAGCCCCCTTTAAATTGAGAAATGGTTTAACCCATGCTCTCAGTGCTTGCAGTTCACTGAATGTTCTCAGCATCAAAGTCTATAACTGGTTTCCAGTTGGGCCTGTTGGTGTCCACACAGCGCACATCTCAGGACAGCTGTAGCTGCAGGGCCAATTCAAGGGTGTGCCTTCTAAAAGATCAGTGAGTCACTCTGGACAAATTACTCAGCAGAGACCCTCCTAAGACCAGGCAATGGTTTGGAAGAAAAGGGAATGTTGAAGAAGAACAGAAGGAATCAGGATGTAGATGGTTTGGAGCACGACAGTATTAGTGCTGGAAGAATTGTAAGGGATCAACAGAAGGGTTCAAATTTGCATTTGTTCTCATAGAACACACATTCTAGTTGTTTGTGCTACTACTTGTACACCTAGACTAGTTAAGTTTATTCTTTAAAACACATGACTGCTTTGTGTAAGTTGGAATAACTGTAGTACTGAAATTGAAGAGCTCTTTTCCAAAATGCGCTAAAAGCTGTGTACTGATCCTATTCTCTGCTCCATCAAGGTTTCATGCCAAATCGCTATATTTCCTTGTTTAAAATGTACTGCAAGATGCAGTTTCTTTCCAAACCGCTATAAGCGCCAACCCTGTTTTTAGCCTAAATGCTGTAGCGAATTAACTCAAAGGGGAAATATTAATAATTATTCATAACTCATTATGATTATTAATTATGATTAATTATGAATATGCAAATCCGTTAATCAGATTAACTGGACATAGCTACATTAAAATTAATATTACAATCAGTTAACCTGTTCGTCCAGTGAACGCTCAGTGTTGATTGTTTATTAATTCTAAGAAATATTAATTTCCAAGTTATGGAAAAATAATATTTCTCATTGTACTGTACTACTCAGAGCAGGTAGTCCGGATCTATCACTTAAGCGGCAATTCATTAGCAGACGGAGTCAGAACCAAACATGTCCTGTGCACAATCTTTATTAACTAACTCACAAACACATAGCTAAACTAACAAACACGTAACATAACATACACAAAGGGTCACACACACATACACAAGTCAGAATGAGTAATGATAGAGTTGAACCGGAAGAGATGCTGTTACTAGAGCTACATGAAATGTCAAAGGCAATCTGAGACATCTTACAAATTAATACTAAACTGCTATTTAGTGTTAAAATGTACGATACTTGCAAGGTGCTCTTAGGCTGAGGAGCATCTTGAGGAGAGGTCTTGAGGATTCAGCCCGGAGTTTTTATCAGTCTTTTCCATGTTGGATGAGGAGCACATGGCTCGTTTGTAGGCCGAGGCCTACAGGCCTTGCAGGCCTCGCCTAGGCCGGCCGCAAGGACAGTCCGTTCGGTCGTTCAGGAGCAAGGAGAAAGAGAGGGAGTGGCACTATCCACTGACTTTTAACCTCTGGTCAAAGCCAACCTCTTAGGAATGATGTGGGCCAATGAGGATGTTGTATTTCCGGGTGACATACACCTCCCCTTGTTGGGGCTTTTATGACCGATTAAGATTAAACTGGCTGAGATTTGAAGGACTATTACAAGATCCTTGTAATACTTATGTGTTGCGCAGGTATGGACATACCGCATACACAAACATTCAAATCTTCCCTCTGGGAACCCGTAGACACTAAACATGGCATGATTGAAGTTACCTTGCATGTCATACCACTTAAAAATCATAAAACATGTAAATACAATGAGTACAATACAACAACAGTAATAATGGATACCATTTCCTGAGATTACCATTTCTTTTATAGAACAGTCTGTCTATAAGTTAGTGCAGTAACATCTGTGTTCTGTGTGGAACATGCAGGGAAAATGCAGAGTTTTGTGTGTCTCTTTTCTGCTCTCCATGCGGCATTTATTGGTGCAATAAAGTTTGTAACAGAACTTCTCGGGGGATGGAACTGGGCCTGGCGCCCCAGAATGAGGTTAAAACCATTGGTTAACTAGCAAATAATCGTGTCTGATTTGTCTCAATCATTACAATGCGATATGTCCTCTCGACCAATCAGAATTCGGCGAGCATTCAATGCAATCTAACATGGCGGTTCTTTGAAGCGAGGGAGTTTGTTTTTGCTCAGTCTTCAAAATCAGTGCTTTAAACTCTATTAACACTTCTGATGGCCTGGATGATTGTCTGAATGTTACTAAATCCATTGAATGTTACTAAATCCTGAATAGGCTAAATCCATTCAAGATCAAAACATGATTCAAATATGATCTCATATATCTGCAACACAGTCACAAGGGTTGATTTTCCCTTGCAACAAAACCACAAACAAAGTGGCTCAAGTGTCAGCAAACTCCTCTCTGGGAGAGCTTGATCACATGGGATCTGATCAGGGAAGTTAATTTACTACATAACTACATGTAATGAAAGCTGTGTGCAATGTTAATATCAGGCAGAAACTACCGTCTTTGCAGACCACAGAGATCCATGAATGGCACCATAAATACCAATTGCTAAACAAACACACTCAAAAAAATAACTTGTTGGTCTAACTTAATTCAATTATGACACCTATTTCCACACAGTTGAACTGATTTATTTGAACTTAAGTTAGGTTAATTGTACTGATGAGTAAAATTCATCCTAATTGAACATGATTCACTCTTGTTGATTCAACCAGTGCTATTGCAATTCAGACTGGTGCCCTTGTGCAGAGTTGCTCAAGTTTTCTGCAAAACATTTGTAGCATGCAAGTAATGATCAGATAAAGAACTTCTCATCACTGGCTTTAGCACAGTTAAAGCTTGTAGAGAACAACATAGATTTATTTCATGTAACCACCCATAGCCTAACCACAAGGTCACTTCAGCATAATGTTAACCTCATAAAAATCGACATAACATAAACTCTTTTAAATGTCAAATGTAACTGTACATCAAACTTTAAAAGGTATTACCCTTTCCTAAAAAACACATTAAACAGCACTTAATTTCAACATTTACTGTCCCGATGTATCCCTACGCAAAGCATGCTGGGAACTAGAAATCCACTGCCCAGTTTCAATCAATGCAATATAAATGATTTGTGTAGTCCTAACAAAAATGGTTTAGGTTAACCTAACATTTTGCAAATTTAATTTCATTTAACATAATACAATTGAGTGCAAATGCCAATTAAGTAAAAAACTTAAGATTTGTGTTTATTTTATTTAAATAAACTGAGCAAGCAGCTAGAATCATTTTTTTGAGTGCAGCACAGCACCACAAATGGTGATCTGGTGCTCTGATCACAGATCGGGCTAGCTCCCCCAGGAGTCCTGCGTGTCATAATGCTCACAACACATCAGAGGTGTAAGGTGCAAGATTCTCTGATGATGCTTAAACATCAGCAGTCAGATCTGACCATTATCATTCAGTTTATTTTCAGTCAAACAATAAGTCGTATAGTCTTGAAACTTTGAGGGATAGTAGTTCCCACCCATCTACAACATCACCGAGGCTCGCCCCAATTGGTGGCGCTACAGCAATCAAAAACACGAAATCTCTCATAACTCCTAAACCGTTAGTTGCAGACTCAAGTGTCTTCATTGGAATGCTTGGCTCAAGGCGCACAAAATGCACGTCTTGGATTTGATCGTCACACTGGTGAAATTTTTGGATTTTCTTGAAAAAACTACTTTTAGGTTTTTTGCCCGATCGGAACCAAACTAGTGAAGAAAGATTCTCTGGAGTCTGTCAATAATTATAAAAAACAATAGTAGACATTTCGATTCACGTCAGTGATGGGATGCCAAAACGTTTGAAGTGGGTATGGGCACTTTTACTAAAATGGCTATCACACTTGAACGGAATGAGATAATTTCACCAAACTTGGTACACCTATGTACAGGCTCAGTCTGTGGTCATGTGAAAAAGGATGTGGCAACTGGCCACTTGGTAGTGCTATAAAATGAAAAAAAAAAATAAAATCATAAACTGCTATAGCTATGCAACAAGTCAGTCCGATTGATTTGAAAACTGGCATGCAGTGTCTTTGTCCAAGGTGCCGTGATTGTCTTTGAGGACATTTGCGGATCTCAAAAAACAAGGCTGCCATCGGCCAATGAATTGAGCATCTATCGGACAAGGTCAGCAGAGGCCGATCTTAACGAAACTCACTGGTCCTGTTTGACTCACGGCCCTACAGGTCAAAAGAAATCGGCCACTGGGGGACACCATCATGTTTTTCAGGTCTGTAAATGATTGTATATTTCGTGATTTTTCACACATGCACATAACATTCATACCATATGGTAGAACTCCTCAATCTGGGCAAATTTGCCTCTAGGACCACTGCTGTCACTCAAATTGTTTGTTATATTTTGGCGATTTAAAAAAACTACTTTTGTGAACTATTCGCTTTTTTGCTCAACTTCAATAAAACCACCTCTCTGGACTCTCTAGGTAAAAAATTATCAAAAAATGTTGACGTTTACCCGTTGGATAGTTATAACATGGTCACATTTAAAAATAGGTATGGCAAAAATATACCCCAAAGACTATAAATCCTAAACAAAAACTAAAAACTTTGGAGCATATGCTGAGGCTCTCCAGGACCGGAGTTCGCCACCCCTGCAATAAGTCCCTGCATTACATTCAGAAGGGCTCATCCGTATGCCCTAATCCCTTCAAAGGGTTTACCCTCTGGATTGAGAGCTTCGAAGGGATGAAGGGTGTAGGACGCACTTCTGCATCATCTTAACAAGACAATCAACGAGGCACCTTCTGTGGCGCCAAACAACTTCACTGTGCAAAGGATCATGGGGGCCCGAAGTGTCCATCAGTTGTACCCTTTGAAATCCTTCATTTCGAAGGGCCCTTTGAAGTGGCCAGTTATGAGCACTTCGGTTTGGAACGACCCTTCAATATGGCGGCCATGATTGTTTTCACTCCGAAGTGCCCTTCGGAGGGCGATATATCCTGTTTGGAACGCACCGTGTGATTCTAAACAAGCATGCAAACTGTAATGGAGATTGGACCATAGGTGGCGCTATTACTGTTAAAAAGCTTTAAAAAATAGTAAATTGCCTGTATTGGCTATAAATTGACTTTTCCATCTCTGATCTAGGTGGCTACAGGCTAAATGAAACAAAATACCTTTGATGCATGTGCTTAAAGGCCTTAAAGCGCTTGAACTCTCATAAGTGCTGCTTGCAGCTGTATTTATTTTTACATTTCTATCATTAGATAGATATTCGAGTAAGTTGAAAACCACGTTTAAAAGTGTAATCCAGCAATTTCTCTCCAAAAAATCCTGCTGTCACTGGCATGCAGTGAATTCATGGGGTAGGCTAGGCCATGAAGGATCCATCTGTTGTTTCCTTCATTGCCCAGGAAACGAAGGCTGCATTTGGAGGCCGCATTTAAAGGTGCCTTCGAATTGGTACAGCCACTGCGACCCAATCGGCCTTTGAAAGGATGCAACCTCTGAATTGGGACGCAGCTTATATGTTTCATGCTGAAAGTAACTACCAAAATCAAATATTTTAGTTGTAAACTTAATATAGGATGATCCAAGGCACTCGAATCATGTAGAGAAACTATTTTTAAAAGCCTTTATTTCATTTTGATGATGATAGGGTTAATTAGCTTCTACAAAGATAGTCTTTCTGGATTTATACACTATAAAAGCAACTAAATTTCCAGGCTTAAAGGAACACTCCACTTTTTTTGAAAATAGGCTCATTTTCCAACTCCCCTAGAGTTAAACAGTTGAGTTTTACCGTTTTCGAATCCATTCAGCGGATCTCCGGTTCTGGCGGTACCACTTTTAGCATAGCTTAGCATAGTTCATTGAATCTGATTAGACCGTTAGCATCGCGCTTAAAAATGACCAAAGAGTTTTGATATTTTTCCTATTTAAAACTTGACTCTTCTGTAGTTAAATCGTGTTCTAAGACCGACGGAAAATAAAAAGTTATGATTTTCTAGGCTGATATGGCTAGGAACTATACTCTCATTCAGGCGTAATAATCAAGTTTTAAATAGGAAAAATATCTAAACTCTTTGGTCATTTTTAAGCGTGATGCTAACGGTCTAATCAGATTCAATGAACTATGCTAAGCTATGCTAAAAGTGGTACCGCCAGAACCGGAGATCGGCTGAATGGATTCGAAAACGGTAAAACTCAACTGTTTAACTCTAGGGGAGTTGGAAAATGAGCCTATTTTCAAAAAAAGTGGAGTGTTCCTTTAAATGGGGAATTAGACTTTGTACCCTTTTTGTAATAAGATGTTAGACTTGAAAATAATATTTTGTTGATATTGGTACAAATTATTTAGTTATTTTTTTTAATATATAAATTACATTGTTTATTCATTTGTGATATTTGTGACATTATTTTTTTTCTCAGAAATTTAAGTTACACTATGTATATTATTGATTACATTAATTGAGTTGTTGAGTCTGAGTTACATATACTTTATTTCTTTCAATATATTAGTATTTTTTTGTATTATTATTATTATTGTATGTTTAAAAAAAGAAAGAACTCTCAATGTGTCTGTTACTCACACCCTGACGAAAGCAAAACCAGCTGCACAGTTTCTCACATGCCTTGGATCATCTTTAAGTTTACAAGCTGAATTAACCCTTGTATCCAAAGAGCACAGGGACTGAACTCACACCCCGTGCAGCAATTTATTCACCAACATGTCATTCAAGATGTTCATGTCTTTCCTTCTTCAGTTGAAAAGAAATGAAGGTTTTTGATGAAAACATTCCAGGATTTGTCTCCATATAGTGGACTTCACTGGGGTTCAACGGGTTGAAGGTCCAAATGTCAGTTTCAGTGCAGCTTCAAAGAGCTCTACATGATCCCAGACGAGGAATAAGAGTCTTATCTAGAGAAACCATCGGCCATTTTCTAAAAAGAAAAAAAAAATAATAATAATAATTATATACTTTTAACCATAAATGCTCAACTTGAACTAGCGCTCTTCTTCTTCTTCTTCTTCTTCTTCTTCTTCTTCTTCTCTATTAGGATTCCAGCAGTGTAGACGCTGCTAATTGTATTACTGCCCTCCACAGGTCAAAGTTTGAACTAATTGTTATATTTCTCTAGATAACACCCTTATTTCTCGTCTGGGATCGCTGTAAACTGTAATTTTGACCTTCAACCGCATTGAAGTCCACTATAAGGAGAATAATCCTGGAATGTTTTCATCAAAAACCTTCATTTCTTTTCAACTGATGAAAGAAGGACATGAACATCTTGAATGACATGGAGGAGAGTAAATTATCAGGACATTTTAATTTGAAAGTGAACTAATCCTTTAATGGTCATGGTCCCATATGACTTTAGTTTGCATAGGCCTCTCCTGTATTTGCATTTTCAGCATTGTCAGTGGTACAAAGCTGATATTGCTAATAAAAGTCTAATCAGCCCTTAACATTGTAAACCAGACATTCTTTTTCCCCTCTGCAAAGCAAACTAGATCTTGACTGGAAATATTCAGACAGCATTTTACAACCCGTCAAACACTGAGAATAGCTCACTTCTGGTGAAAGCAACATCTAGAGACAGAAGCAGTGAAACCACAGAAGACGACGTCTCTCTTTGACCACAGAAACAGGTCAAGAACCCACAAAAGCTGAGCAGCAACATTTTGAGTTGCATTCAAATGAACAGGAGCAAATGTGAAATGTGATCTGCTAGGTGAATGCATATGGGATATTATTAAATGGTTTAGATTTTACAAAAACATTTATTTTAAGGAGGCATTAAGATATCAGCAGATGGATGAATATAGTTCAAATATCCATTAACTGTTGCCAAAAATAATGCAACACAATAAAGACACATTAATAAAAAAAATACATTGACTTAAATTATAAATGATAATAAACAGCCTACTATCCCCCATACATTATAATGTCATTATATTTCTGTATTATATGTCCTAATATTCTACTTTTTATTTTTGAGTGTCTAAACTTTCCTTAATTTTACATTTAAATACATGAATGACATGGAAAGCAGTCGAACCAAACCTGCTGGTTAACTGAGGATGCTGCTGAAGCGTTAGAGAGGATGACAGCTATTGGTGCAGCAGCATAACGCCATGGGGGCGGATTCTCATTGGAGGAGGAAAGCTGCTTAATCCGAGAGCTCAACATTTTATATCATCTACAGCATAAGCGTTTATTCATGGATTTACGGAGGAGAAACAATAGGCTACACGCGATCTGAAGATGCACTGACAGATCTGTCGGGAATGGAGGAGTCGTGCAAATCCTCAGTAGCGTGAGTATGTTTCATGACATTTGCATGTTGAGACGGTGATGATGAATGAAGCACATGTGACAGTCATGATCACTGGGTTTAATACAGTGAAGCAGCACTGGGCAGACAGAGACATACAGCTGATGAGGTCTGGTTATTGTGTACAAAACGCTCAGACGTGAATTCAGTGCAGAAATGAGTGTGGACTGCGTATTCCTCCACCTGTTCCCAGTGAGACACATGCTCATGCAAACACAAACCGCGGGTCTCTTCATGACAGATGTCCTATCCTAAACATAGAGCTCTTATTCTTTATAGTGTTTTACAGCATCTGTCTGTTATGTCACGAAAGCTACGGTAAATGGCAGATTGTCTAACCATTAATAGCGTGGTTTAGCTCCAGTAAGGCGCTGCACACCATATGTTTCTAACTGAATGCTCGGTTATTTGAGGACTTGTCCGAATCAAAACGCTCTTTCAAATCGAATCTTGGCTCATTTGAACAGCTGCGCTGGTGACGAACAGAGCCGCTCGATCGTTTGAAATGAACTGTTCGAAAGAATCGATTCGCTGAGATGAGATGATCACTATTCTGCTTTCCTGTGTGCTGTAACGTGAAAAACTGAGGTGTTGTGACTTATTTGTTCTTCTGCTGTATTAAAACGACATAACGCACTCCAGCGCAGGACTGGTGATTGGTTTATAAGGATTCTCACATTCAGACACGACTGTGTGTCTGTGTATTGACTGTGGATCAATGAAGGCACAGCAGTTGTTTTTTTACAGGGCCCTGAAACATTTATAGCTTGTTAAAACACATGGCATGTTGTTCTGCTTTCCTTTAGCTAAGAAAGAAGAGTTCATAAAACAATAAATCATAAGTGAAGTAGCAGAAAGTGCTATGATCAGAGATACTGAGTTTTGTGTTTTCTTGTGTTCGCTTGCTATTAACTGTGAATCGAATGCCAACTGGTATGCAGCTACCTAATCTTTTTAACATTAAAGGGATAGTTCACCCAAAAAATGGAAAAATATCCCATAATTTACACACCCTCAAGCCATCCTAGGTGTTTATGACTATCTTCTTTCAGACGAACACACTTCTTGCTCTTCCAAGCTTTGTAATGGTATGAAAAATAATCCATACGGCTCCAGGCGTTTTAATAAAGGCCTTTCGAAGTGAAGCGAGGCGTTTTTGTAAGGAAAATATCTAATTATAGAAAATATCATATTTAAAGGTGCTATATGTAGGAATGGCACCCAGTGGTCAAAAATAGGTACTGCAGTCCAAATTCAAAATATTGTTTGCCCCGCCCCCTCCTTCAAAGTCACGGATTGCCAGCTTGAGGAGACGCAACAAGAGGGAGCGCAACTGACAATGAAAGCTGAGGAGACTTACACACTGAGTTGATTTATCTGTTTTAATATGCTGTCGTTCATAGAGATTTATAGATGTTTTTTTGCTGGTTTCCATGGTTGTAATACGCGGTGTTTTCCGCCAACTGGCAACCTGTGATGTCGAAATACTATTGGATAAACTGCAGCACACAGTTTTGCACAGACCAAAACAAAGACAGTCATTCCGACACAGAACGCACAAAGTAGAATATCTGGCTGTAGAATTGATTTTCTGAGAAACAAGAAGGTGAACTTAGCAATATCTGCAAACATGGGGTATTTTTATGCTTTATTAAAGTGAAGACCTTACATATAGCACCTTTAAAACTTTATAAATTCAAATAACAAGCTTCCGGCGGGCAACCGTACGCATAATGCGCGAGTCAAGCCCCTAACACGATGTATGACGCAGCCTGTAAGAGTAATCTCAGATGCCTCTCGTGGTTTAAACAAATAGTGCTGGGCAACAAACTCAAGCTCTTATATCGACATTTCTACAACATTTTTCTTTAAAAATAATCGTTTTAGACTTCTAACTGGTGACTGGTGTTTAGTTTTTCTCTATCCTCTGAGCTTCTGCGTTCGTCTTTGTGTCATGCGTCGGGTCAGGGGTCACTCTTCCGCCTCAAATTGATGCGTACGGGCGTTTTCTTACAAAAACCCATTGCTTCACTTCAGAGCCAACTCACTACACATCACAACGCACAATAGAGGTTTGTACAAATACAAACCATTATTTTATTATATTTCAGCATAAACATACATCACTAGACAGGTGAACATAATGTAGCTAACATTTATAATTTATTTATGGCTGAAATGTTGCATGTATATGTGTTTATCATAATGTGCTTTAAACAACATTACAAGTAATGTCAGAAAGATATCAGCTCTGCTGTTCTTCATAAATACCAGTAGTGATGTTGTTCAATGAGACGTTGTCACAGTTTCTCAAGTTTTCTCACTAGCTAGGGAGCTGATTGAGACGCACCCTAATTTTGGAACTTGCTAACTAATAATTAGATACTGTGCGGGTGTGCACCCGGGGTCAGCACGGCAACCTACAGCGGCCTCTGCTTCATTTAGTTCTGATTGTTGTCAAAAGTACCGGTAATTTGATACCAGGTAAATTACTGAATATTGATAATTTGTAAATTTTACAATAACCTTTCTTTCTGTAGTACTGGTATTTACAAAATATTAATCTCTAACGCACATTCACTTGACGCATGCGTGTTGTGTTGTCGCAAGAGAAGGAGTTGTAATTAAAGGTGCTAAAGAGGATGTTTTGTTTTATACATTTTTGCAATATTACTTGAAACTGTCTTTACTAACTGATAAAAGACTATTTATTAGATGCACTGAAAGGAATAATATTAATATACATCATCTGTGCACGAGGTAGGGCCTTAAAAACATCAGCCAATCACGTAAACGATTGGCCCTCTGGCTTGTCAATCACTGCGTAACGTTCCTTGTGAGAAGAGCGCAGCTGCGCGCTCCAGTAACTTTCCACACTCCACAGGCGCCGCATGCAGTGTTTTTGTCAGGAGACAGGAGTAACAACTGCAGATTATGAGTTACCTGCGGTGAGTCCGACATAATGAATCCACTAACATTCACTTAACATCAACATAGGGTTCCTGTTTAGTTATTTTTGGGGAACCAAATACAGTCCTAAGAACATTTTCTGGAGGTTCCTTTTGTAGCCAAAAACAAACATTCCCAGAATGTTCTGGGAACTAAAAATTGTTAGCTGGTACATTATCAAAATTCAAAATTACTTAAAATCTGTGTTGACCGTTGTTTAGAACTTAGTTCAGAAGTTTCAGAAATGTCACTGTTGTTTAATTACACAACGTATTTCAAATATTTGGAAATATTTAGTTAATATAAACTCCCCTTTCTACATTCAGAAGTTTGATGGTCATTAAAAATAGTTCATAAACAGCAGTCACTCCTTGTGACTGAGCCTTGAACACACACTCCAACAGTAATGATTAAGTGAAATATGAATCACCTGACATATATGCAAATATGATGCAAGCGATTAAATGAACTGGAAATCCCTGTTTACTCTTTGTACCCCACCTCCTCCCACTACACTACCTCCTCTGCTAATCTGTAAGCCAGTTTAGACTGTATGTGTGATCACTGGTAATCAGCTTTTTACCTTTTAGCCTTTTAGTCTTTTAGTCATTATAAAAAGACACTGTCATGGAGCCATAACACATTTCCTTTGTAACTATTATTACTCACAATAAGTATTTATAAGAACACGACACAGCTATAACAATATATTCACTAATGTGACAGAAATACATGTGAATTAAAAGTCATTGTAACTATAAATATAATAAAATTATAGCAATGCAGGTTGCATCTTTATAAATGCATTCATGGAATCATACGACGGACTAATTAATACTTAAATCAGTGTATAATGGATTATGAGCATGAGCATTGAAAAAGCAAATGCATGACTTATAAATAATTATATAAATAATGTAAATGTATCTATAACAGATCTTATAATATGGTATAGGTCTTAATAAGTCTTTATAAATACGTTTATAAAATAGTAATACTTGCTTATAAATAAGTATAAATGGAGCTATAATTCAATATAAGCATGGTCTTCATAGAAAGTGTTAGCGGAAATTCTTTGTTAATGTATTAATAAGAAATATGTGAAATTATAACCAGAAATTTGACCAAAGGTTTGAAGAGTCAGGGCAGCAGGGACGGAAACATAAAGAAGTAAATCATCCGCATATAAAGAAACTTTTGACTCCACACGATTCCTAGCAATGCCAGTAATGGCAGAGTTAGATCGAAGGGTGATAGAAAGAGGGTTCAATGGCTAGTGCAAATAAAAGAGGGCTTAAGGGACATCCTTCTCTTGTGGAGCGATATAATCGAAAATAATCAGATTAATTGTTGTGTGTCCTTACTGCAGCCAGTGGGGAAGAATTGTTACGGATGCTGGTGTAGAGATGAGGCTGATACGGATTTCCACAATACATACAATACTTTAATGAACACAAAGGCAGAGTACATCCAACATACGCTAACATAAACAGAGAACGGACGAGGAGTGTAGGGAGTGAGTGCAATATATGGGGAGTGCTGACAATAGAGTCCAGGTGCAGGTGATGAGTGATGATGAGGAGCTGACAAAGGAAGTGAGTGCAGGTGATGAAACAGGAGGATCATGGGAAATGGAGTCCAGGGGAACAAGGGATCTGTAACAGTACTCCCCCCTCCCGGTAGGCGCGACCTCGCGCCGTAGATGGAGACACCGGGAGGGGGGGGCGGGCGCCCTGGAGACCTCATGCAGGTGCAGGGAGAGGAGCGGACAGGAACGGAGGTCTCCAGGGCGGATCCATGAACCATGGCGGGTCTAGAGCCGTGGGCAGCCATGGCGGGTCTGGTGCAGCGGGCTGCCATGGAGGGTCAGGAGCCCTGGTGGGCTCTGGCGCTTCCGCAACCCCGCCCAGGAGTTCCCCACCCACAGGTACCGGAACGGGTACTAGGCCCCCCCCAAAAAAATACATGGGGAATTTAAGGAAAGTTTTTAAAAGTCTGAGGAAGGGCATGGCGGCTGAGGCTGAAGCGGCTGGGGCTGAAGCGGCTGGCTCGGCGGCGGCGGCTGGAGCTGAGGGCTCGTAGGCGGCGGCTGGAGCTGAGGGCTCGTAGGCGGCGGCTGGAGCTGAGGGCTCGTAGGCGGCGGCTGGAGCTGAGGGCTCGTAGGCGGCGGCTGGAGCTGAGGGCTCGTAGGCGGCGGCTGGAGCTGAGGGCTCGTAGGCGGCGGCTGGAGCTGAGGGCTCGTAGGCGGCGGCTGGAGCTGAGGGCTCGTAGGTGGCGGCTGGAGCTGAGGGCTCGTAGGCAGCGGAGACTGGAGAACTTTGCTCGGCGGAGACTGGAGAACTTTGCTCGGCGGAGACTGGAGAACTTTGCTCGGCGGAGACTGGAGAACTTTGCTCGGCGGAGACTGGAGAACTTTGCTCGGCGGAGACTGGAGAACTTTGCTCGGCGGAGACTGGAGAACTTTGCTCGGCGGAGACTGGGGTTGAGGGCCATTTCATCCCCTCAAATACAATTAAAATCCCCACAGGCACTGGAGCTGGCTCTGTGGGGACTGGAGCTGGCTCTGGAGATACTGGAGCGGGCTCTGGAGATACTGGAGCGGGCTCTGGAGATACTGGAGCGGGCTCTGGAGATACTGGAGCGGGCTCTGGAGATTCTGGAGATACTGGAGCGGGCTCTGGAGATACTGGAGCGGGCTCTGGAGATATTGGAGCGGGCTCTGGAGATATTGGAGCGGGCTCTGGAGATATTGGAGCGGGCTCTGGAGACACTGGAGCGGGCTCTGGAGACACTGGAGCGGGCTCTGGAGATACTGGGGCCGCTTTCTTCCTCCTCCTCCGCTTACTGGGCCCAGTAGCGGAATATGGGTCCAGCATGGGGCAGGCAGGGAGTTTGCTGGAGGGGTATGCGGAGGAAGACGGCGGTTGACTGACTGGCCCGGCCAACCGTGTTTCTGGATGGACTGGACGACAACACTGATCCTGAACCTCTTCTACAAAGAATTTGGAGCCATTTAACCACAAAATTAAATTGATAGTTTCGCTTAAGGAGAAACAAAAAACAGGTTCATCAAAACGGATAGTGTCGTCATCCAATCCATCCAAAAACAGGGAGATCAACTGAGCGTCGGGCCAGTTAGTCAAGTAAGCAAGCTCAACGAACTCCTCCACATACCTCTCCAGCGAACGTCCTACCTGCAAGAGCCCGATAAGGCGATCGCTGGCTGTCAGGGTGAGAGGCGATGGAGGAGCTGGATCCAGGGAGCTGGGGAAAGTCTCCATTTTTTTTTTTTTTTTCTGTGGAAATCCAGTTGGTATAGGTCCGTTCTTCTGTTACGGATGCTGGTGTAGAGATGAGGCAGATACGGATTTCCACAATACATTCAATACTTTAATGAACACAAAGGCAGAGTACATCCAACATATGCTAACATAAACAGAGAACGGACGAGGAGTGAAGGGAGTGAGTGCAATATATGGGGAGTGCTGACAATAGAGTCCAGGTGCAGGTGATGAGTGACGATGAGGAGCTGACGAGGGAAGTGAGTGCAGGTGATGAAACAGGAGGATCATGGGAAATGAGTCCAGGGGAACAAGGGATCTGTAACAAGAATAAAGCAACTTAATCCTTGAAATAAATTTCTTTCCGAAACCAAGCCTATCCAAAGTATAAAATAAATAGCTCCACTCCACTCTATCACACGCTTTCTCGAAATCAAAGCGTCCTCTATATTAGCCTGTGAAGTATTATAAATTGTACTATAAAGTTGCCTGAGATTAGAGAATAAGTGACGATTCTGAATAAAAAGTTTTGTCTAATGAAATAATAGTCGGAAGAACTTTTCCAGTCTTAAAGCCAGCAATTTTGACAACAGTTTGAAATCTACATTTAGGAAACGTATCGGACGGAAGGACTCTAATGGGTCCTTGTCTTTTTCAAAAGAGCAGAAACAGAGGCCTGATTGAGGGTCTGAGGGGGATGGCCTTTTTCCAATGATTCATTAAACATATCCAGTAACAGAGCGGAAAGTTTTTGCCAAACAGCGGGTACCCATCTGGTCCTGGACCTTTCCCAGACTGTAAGGAACAAACTGCTACATAAAGTCATTCGATAGTTGTTACATTCACGCCTTCCCGGACTCCAGTTCCCAGCATCCTCCTGTTCTCCACACCTGTCTGCACTTCCCTCATCAGTCTTCCCGGATTCCCAGCACCTGTTGTTCCTCGTCAGCACTCCCTTTAAGTTGGACTCACTCCCGGCACTCCTTGTCCGTTCTTGTTGTTGTTTAATGTGTGTGAAGCTATCGCTCTTCCTGGATTGTTCATTATATTGTGGATTTCTGTATTCGCCTCATCTATACAGCAGCACCCGTAACAATAGGAATTGGCTGATCTTATTCCTCCAAAGATGATTGTTCAATGGAAGGCATAACTAAAATACTGAAAAAACAACAACAACATACCTAGCAGATATGAGAATACGAGATATGAGAATGTGTAGGCATTGTATATATTGAAAAATCAATATCTCCCTATCAATAACTATAATATTTGTACTTCAGAGATGAAGTCAGGATGTGTGGTCTTGTTTCTATCAACAAGTTCTGTTGCTGCTGCTTGTGAGGAACTGGTAATGATGCCTGTGCATTTATAACATTTGAATGATGGGAAAGGAGTTTCGAAGTCTTTGGTGAATCTACTCTAAGACACTTCAGCTTCTCTAAATTGCAAACCCACTTCCTTCTCCGTGTGTAATTCTCTGTACTGACGGGTCATCTGATAGTAATTTCTCAACTGTAGCTCACAGTCATTGACTCTAATAGAGAATAAACTAAAATAATTCTAGAATATTCAGACATTTGTTTTTATTCAGTAATGATAACATGCCAGAGTTGCCAGTTAAATCAGAACCTGCAGATGTATCAGTTTCTGATATAGTCTTCTGTTGCCACAGTGGAAACTGTTATTAAATGGACTTTTCATCTAAATATAAACTGTAAAATGATTATGAAACAGAGCAGTTCATGAAACTGCAAAAGTGTAAAATTTTAAATGACAGTCTTGGCCAACAAATATTGTAATTTATAAATTGTTTAACATAAAAAAAGTAACAGCCTCAACAAATTAAACTATTGAAACAAAGTATAAAAATGAATGAAATTACAATCAAACAAAAATGTATAACATTAGCTTTAAAAAAACAAAACCACATCAGAATAATCACCAAAACATTAAATGGTTAACCGATTAAAAATAAAATACTGACATGAAAAAATATAGCACATTAGGCAACATTTCTCAAAACTTTAACTAAAATTCAAATGGAAACAAAAAAAAAGGAAGAAAACTATAACAGTATCTAAAATAACTAAAATTATACTAAAATAACACTATTTAAATTTAGAACATTTAAAGCATTTTTTGCCGCATTTCTGAAATATGAAAAATGTGTCCTCAGAACAGTTTGATGTGATGATTGGAATGTGCAGCTGGAGTGGTGGTTTGGAGGACGAAATTCACAAAATTATTCTAAAGCCTTTAAAAACTGGTTATTTCAAACCTACTTACAAAACAGTGATAGAGAAGTCGGATTGTACAGTATGATACTTTGATCTGGACTCTAACCTCATATATAGATATAATTTTCCTGTAGACTTTTGTTACAGTTGAGGTCAAAGGTTGGAATTGAATGTGGTCAGATAGCAATCTAAGCAAATCTAGTTGTTACTGTCTTGTTATGACAGTCTGTTAACCCACATTGCCCAGTGCCAGAGGCCAAACCTGGAGTGCAGAGAAGCTGATTGGCTGCTGCTGTAGGTCATTCATTCCACTTGGTTACACCTACAAGTTTATAGCCAAATGATGAGACAAGCCCCTGGAGATATGGGACATTTAGTCTGCTGCACACATGATACCAAGAAAACAACATATAATGGCACACATGTGGTAAATGAAAATCATCTAATCCATCCAAGCAAGCAGGCTCAGGTCAGGAGATATACTGTGTGGTGTAAAGGACTTGGCATAGTTTTGTAGCTAATAGTTTAACATGGATTTCTGGTTTGCATGCATGACTTTATATTTGCACGTATTTCTGTTTGCATGTGTGCGTCTTCCTGTGTGGTCAGTGCATGAGGAAAAATGGTTTCCTTATCTATGCAGATGTAGTCAGACAGTCACTACTGGGTCAGAGTCTTCCCTTGTCTGGTCCCATCACATCACTTCATCCCACAAGGCCATGCAGCAAAACCACTTTTTCGGGGAAGGTGCTGGGCTGGCTACGAAACTTTCACTGGTTTCTCTAGTATCTGCAGGCTGTTTAACTGTCAGCTCCCAACTGATATTGAGTTTTGTATTGAGCCTCAGTGTGGGCTGGTTTTTATAGCTTTCCAGTCAGTGATAGTGCAGGATAACAGCAACTCTGATAGTTTGACCTGCTTTAGCTTAATTTCAGAGAGATGAACCTGTTGTATGGAGCTTTATTCGCTGGAGAAAACATGCATGCACTTTCAATTATCAGGTTTGTGATTATCATATTCTTAATTCATTGTTTTTAAAAATGCTGTATGAGATGATCAAGTTTAGCTTAAATCACAGTTTTCTTGCACTATTCTACTGTCTACTGTTAATGTAAAGAAACCTTGAAAAGTCTGATGATATTTAAAAAAAAAAAATATCATTCTGATCTATAGAAGTCAGAGGAACATTACATTCGCATATATATATATATATATATATATAATAGAGAGAGAGAGATTTGTCAATTGATTAAAAATAATTACATGATGCAGATTAAATAATTAGTATCATTAGTTAGTATTAATATATTTTTTTGCTAAGACCCATAAACATCAAATAAAAATAAAAGCATTGTTTTATTTTCATTACTAAACATAAGACTATCATTGACCTAAAAATTGCATCATCATCATCATCAAATTAATTTTATGCAATATCCAAGTAGCCGTGCGATTATGGCTGTATATCAGCACGGCTGTGATTTAGCCACTGGTATAACCATATATTGGCACGGCTACTCATGTGATATTGTGTTTATACAACAGTTTGACAGTACAAGTGTGTAAACAAATAAGAAATAACAACGGAGCATCTTTAAAACCCTCTTTTGTGCAGCACTACTTCCTTCTACCACAAAATCTCAAGTTGTCAGTTTGACCAAGACTCTGTTACTAATTGTAAAACGTCACTTCAGAACTAGTAATGAAGGAACATAGAGTCGCTTCATTGAAACTGGGATGCACTGATACCATTTTTTAAGGATTGAATACGACTACCAATATTTATTTTCTGGTACTCGCCGATACCGATGCGATGCCTTTACATTTATTAATTTCTCTTTTGGTGATGTTGCAGTTTTCCAAGCACAACACAGTGAGACTAATGAATCTAGGACAGCTTCTTGATTATTACTCTAATGAAAAAAGTAATAATTTTTCTGTGCTTGTCACAAACTTAAAGAACAAACATTTCACAGTGTCCAAAAACCTTCAAAGGGCATAATTACCAATATATATAATTGTTGTTATACAAAAAGACATTTACAAACAATACAACAAATACTATAGAGATACAATTAAATAAACTTGTTTTTCAGATTTACCATGTCTACATTAATTTAACATATTTTGTTGTTTTATTAACATTAATGACAAATATAGGCTACGGTCCCTTTAAGACTGAATCCATGGATACTGACACATATCCTGAATGTTTACGTCCACTTAAGCCATAACCCACTGTATTTTTGTGAGATACTCCACAGGATGGACATTTTTAACATATCATTTGACCATTCAGGCGCGAGGAGAACTGATTAGTGAAGGCGGGATAGGCAGAACTGCGCTGAATGAAACAGACCAGAAGTGCTCTCTCTTTCTTGCGCCTTCACTAATCGATAACGAATTGTGATTGAAAGCATGCCGTTGTCATCATTAATTCTGAAGTATTTCCACACCTCTGAGGCTGACAGTGTTTCTGCCGCTGCCGTCGGTGTCTCTGTGCACGGAAAATTCTGGGGGTATTTTTACGAGTACAAGCTTGGTATCGGGCCCCTAATTACATCCCTAATTGAAACTTGTTGTATTTTTTACAGTTTTATTGAGAGAGAGAGAGAGATCGCCTGAGCGAGCGTTACCTGTGCCTGATATAACATTCATTCTTCAGGTCGATGTCCATAACATTATATGCATCATAAAAATCCGTTTGTATGTCTGCTGAGGAAAGCCATCTTTGTATTTGTCCTTTTTACAGTTAAGGGATTTTTCCATAACAGCGCTAAGCAACATCCTTTGTTTACAAAAGTCCTTTTCAATTTAAAAGTCTCTTGTGACTGACTCAATGAGTCTCATTCACTCGTAAAGTCTGCCGCCATCTAATGGCCTATTAATGTAATTTTCACTCAATCCATATTATGTACTAATGGACCCTTTCTCAATACCAAATACAACATATGATTTATATAAAATAATATTTATTGAATAACAGTATTTAAATTAACAACAACAGCCATTATAAATGACAGCAGGAAATAAACACAATTGTACAGTTCAAACAAACAACAGCAGTGCTCTACAGCAGGCATATTCAAATGGCGGACCGTGCTCCAGGTCCGGACGCTGGCTTGGTTCCAGCCAGACCACGAGACTAGTTAAAGTAAGCAGCGCGTCAAAACAACGGAGCGGTTCACACCACAAGCGCTCAGGGTAGTTTATGGTAATGATCTTTCAGTGCTATATCCTCTAATATTTTTATTTAGAGGCAAAACCGCTTTTATTTCCACCTCTTTCCGTTCCGTGCATGTGTATCCGAGCTGCAGATGCTGCGGTTATTTTAACAACAGTAGCAGAGAAATGGTGAGCAGTAAAATAGATCAATACTTTCACTAAAACACTGCAGAAAACAACAATGCTGCAAATATAGTTATTTTTATTTGATATATATGACTCTGACCGTTAAAACCAGGTTTGTGACAAGATGTTTTTTCATGTACATTTAGCATTATTAATCATCATTTTAAGAGCATTTCAAAATAAACATATAATTGGGAAAATTACTTGTAGATGGTAAGGAAAGTAAGTTTCAAGTTCATAAACTTAGCTAACTTTGTTTTCTGTTCATGATGATTTTGATTATTATGTACATTGTTTTTTTTTTTTTGTTTTTTTTTTGTTTTTTTTTGTTGGTATGTATTTTAAGCTAAATATAAAAATGGTCCAAACTTCAAGAGGAACAACCCTGAACCAATGGCGCCTGCAGCCGTACGGCTGTACACATGAGAGGGCGCTAAATACTGCCTTTTTTATTTCTTACATAGTTTTAAAATTGATGATTAAAATCTATCTGCGTACATTCATGACATATTAAAAAGCAGGAGAGGTGATGAGAATAAATAAAGGTGTGCATTTGTGTGTTGTAAAGTCACACGTGTATGTGCGTGCATGGGTGGGCGTGGGATTATGGGTGAAAAGAAATCTGATTGGCTAATTTAGTTTCTTCCCTTTTTTCACACATGAAAAATGACATTACAGATAGTTAATGTTTAAATACATGCTCAAAATGAGTAAACGCTCTCTAAAACAGCTAAATTCAATTGAAACATTTGGAAAAAGGCCTAAAACTATTGAGTAGGAATGGAGAAATGAAGTCTCTAAAATCTTTAAAGCTTTTCTCTAAATCAGTGGTTCCCAAACCTGTCCTGAAGGAACATATATCTGACACACCCACTTCAGGTCTTGTAGTCTTCTACTAGTTGAATCAGGTGTGTTAGATGAGAGTGACATCCAAAATGTGCAGTGCTGGAGGTCCTCCTGGACAGGTGTAGGAACTACTGCTCTAAATGTTTTGGGAAAAGTTTCAAAGCATCAAGAGTGTCAAAAACAGTGGCATCTTGTGGCAGGTAAAATTTACAGCAGCCATAAACCTGAGTGCACAGCTCCGTTGAAATACGCACATTTCAGGACAAAGCCACTTATCATTATCTCAAAGCTGAGATAATGATAAAACAAAACAAAACAAAACAAAAAATTCACAAAGCATCTATCTACACAAGCATATCAGAGTGCAGTTACGTGCTTCAGAATTTCTAAGTGCGTGATTAGTCGATTTGTACAGCATTAGATCGTTTCCAGCACTGCAATAATTGATTTAATCACTTTTTGCGGACAGCAAGCAATCAAGCAAAAAATAAATAAATAAATAATAATAATAATTGGGTGCATACCCTGAGATAAAATCCTGCAGGCGCCCCTGCCCTAAACCACCATAACAGTATCTTTGGCCTACTGGTTTACATATCTAAATGCAAAAATAATAATAGCTTGATAAAACATCTGATCTCACCTTTTAAAATTAATATCCTGCCTAATTGGGCTCAACTGATGAGATATATATATATATATTTATAGAAACATTCTCAGTCAACACTGCTTTGGCTCTGAGGGCCCAATATCCTCTTCTTTGATGACTATCTTGACTGCTTGAGATTATTTTAATTTTACAAAGCACTACTGGTGCCAATATGGAAATTTATAACTATTCCTTAGATGGACCTCTGCTGGGAAGGAAATTTAGCAACCGGACCTCTTGGAACTTTAATTAAATACCCCTGCTAGGATGCAAGTTAAATATAGCCTTAATATTAAATTATTAAATTTAACCTAGCCCAGTTCGATTGGCTCAGGAACAAGCAATAGATTAATAAGACCAAAGATTTTATGACCCATTTTATGTACCCATAATGAATTATATCTCATGTATAACCGGATCTCATGTTTGAGAGACAGCGGCAAATCCCCAAAGTACTGGGCAGGTACACAAACACTGAACGGCCACTGATCACCTGGACCTCGCATCTCCGAAAACATCTAAACAAATTGTAAAATGGGCGCAATGATTTAATATGAGTCACATATTTCAGGTCTAAACAACTACATTCTTGCCTAAAAACTCTTAAAACTATAGTTCGTGTTACAATAAGTATAGTATTTGTAAAAAAAATATGGTGGATTTGCTTGGTTGCTATGACAGAGTGATACAAAGGGTAGAAAGGTACTGTTTTCACTAGAATATCACATGGCTCTCAGCCAATCAGAACTGTTGTATGTATATATACATCAAAAGTCATGAGCTTGATTTCCAAGAAATGTTTAAATTAACTAATAAAACGTGTACCTTGAATAAAATTTAAGATAAAAGTGTCTGCCATATCATCCTGAGTCCCAGGCATAGAATATTTTATTTTAGCGAATTTCTCACATTCAGCACATTCAGGGCTTTTTTTAGAGATATGAAATGTTTGGAGGTTTCACCATGACTTCTCACTCAACTCAACTGAATGATCAAATTTAGCACTCTTACGGAAATATGATAATATTTTGTATTTATCATTCATCAAATCAGACTAATTTTAAAATTGTTAGAAATAAACATATCAGGAAAATGTTATGGGGTTTCAAATCAGAATATGACTTTCTGTTATGAAACAGGCCAGAGATTTCCTACATGTCCTCTGTAGAAGACACCAGGATCAGGAATTCTGGGACACACAACATGTGAATAGGGAAATAAATTATTATATATATATCAATATTCCTATGAAATATGAGATATTCTTATGAAAATGTTGCCAGGCTATTACTCCCATTATTACACTTCTTTTTTCATTACATGTTGCCCCAAGAATACATTACAGCAAAATAGATACAATGTATAGGCACATTATATAGAATGGCACCATCCATTTATGGCCGTTTTACACACATATTGCATAAAGTAAAATAGTATATCAAATCATTCTGTTCTATCTTTCATAACATAGTTGAGAATTGGTTAAAAATACCCTAAACCTAAATATTGATTGGTAAATGAAAAAATAAACGAACAAACAAACAAAAAGTTGTTTTTTAATTTGGTCATGTTACGAGCTCTGACAAAATTGCTCCAACACAGTTTCCTCCAACACAGCAAACGAGACAATGGGCACCTCTGTTTAATCTCCCACACTGAACTTGACTAAACAAGGAAGAAAACCTCAGGACACAAAATACAATAAAAAGGATGTTTTTATTTAGTCATGACTTAATTAGGAGACCAACAAAAAGCTTCAGGAGGGAAAAAGCCAAAACAATAAACAAATGAAGCCAGCCAACTAATATAACCTCTAACCTTGAAAAGAAACACAACCAGAAATAATCAACATAACCTTACCTCCCTAGCTTACCACAAAACAGGAGAAAAAGGGGGAAAAATAAACCGCCATCCCACTACAAGAAGGGTAGCAGTCTTATAGTCAACATAAATCAAAATAGTTAAGGTTTACACACAGGTAATGATTGGCAACACAAAAACAACTGATCATTTGAGACGAGAACTCGAGGAGCAAATGTCCAGATGGCTTTTAAAAACGCTCCAAATGACACTTTTGCGCCCTTGAAGGGCACTTCAAGAAGGGGACACCATTTGTTGGGGTGTTCCAAACGAAAGTAAACGACTGAATGCCTTCATGAAGGGCCCTTCCACAAGGCAAATGTTGCAAAATTACAATAGAATCCCAGATAATAACCCATTTCCAGTAAACGGCACAGCTATTGACAATTAGAGGGTCGTGGAAACTCTTTTATAGCAACAGTCTTTGCATTCACTGCAGAAAAATGATTGTGGCTTTAGTGAATTCAGATTTCGCCAGATTCATGATCAACAATCCTCTAGCCAAGCGAGCGAATACTGTCCTTTACGAAACCATGTGCTCCTCCCATGTAGAGGAATACACAATGTTGTCCAAGCTCCAAATATGCTTCACGGTCGGACACGTCCTGACTGTGACCCCTATCGGACAGCGTGTCCTCGTGCCATAGAGAGAAGGCGAGGAGGATGAGGATATGGCGAAGGGGTGGTGAAGAGTTAGCGAAACTGGCAGAAGATACAGGAGGAGATTTCGGAGGTGGCTGACCGGGAGGAGGCGGAAGGGTCCAGGGCGATGCCGAAGGTGGTGAGATCCAGGGAGGAGCCTTGAGCAGGAATGGCCAGATGAGCGTATGTAACGGAGCCAATGGAAGTGGAGACTTTACTTGGACCTCAAATACTTGAGACTTGATCTTGAACTGCAGGGACTTGTGAACATGTCTGGGTGGAGCGCTGGAGAGCAGCGAACGGCCTTGCAAGTCCGTGACGACGTGATGGTGATGTCTGAGCCAGGCAGAGCCGATGGTCCGGGGGAGTCCAGTGGAGCTGAAGGCTCGATGGTTGATGTTGGATTCGAGGGAGGAAGGATCGCAGGTGGAGGAGTCAGGCCGATGGGCCTTGAAATTTCAACCATGTGTTCATTATTCAGAGATGCATGCAAATGAGTCAGAGTCAGAAATGAAAACCACAGATTGCAATGACATGGTCATTCTCATCAATTCCAGTAGCTCTACCATCATTCATGCATACCAGACCCTTCAAATCCAGCATTTCTCTATTAAGCCCAGAACACGCCAAGCTGACGGTCGGCCGTCGGGCAGTTTTTGTTCGTTTTTGCCATCTGATTGGCTGTTCAGCTACTGCCACCTGCTGGTACGGAAAGGCATTTCATCTACTTGGCCGCCGGGTGTCGAGCGTCGGTTTGGTGTGTCAGGACAACTTTGGACCCAGACGCTGCCGAAATGGGCCAACCCCGCAGTCTGCTTTCATCGCCACTAGTTCGTCAGCGTTGGCTTGGTGTGTTCCGGGCTTTCCTTACCATTATGACCAGTATTACCGCTTCCCTACAATGTATTATATGTATTTGTATTTTAAAAAACTACTTTAAGTATTATAAAATCCCCCCACACCATATCACTTTTTGATTACCTATTCCCATTATTTTATTCCCACTTGGGCTGGGCGATATATCGCATGCGATTGTCACGCGCATTTCGTCAGTAAAGCCGGTTCCCTGATTACCGAGCGGCATTTAATAGACAGAGCCGTAGTTCACTAACAAGCCACGCAATATCGCGTTCATTATCGAAGGCGATTCATATCGATATTGAACGCGATATTGCGTGGCTTATCAGTGAACTACGGCTCAGTCTATTAAATGCCGCTCCATTTGAAAGCAGGTGATGGCGATTTAGCGGCAATCAGGGAACCGGCTTTACTGACGAAATGCGCGTGACAAAAGCATTCGATATATCGCCCAGCCCTAATTCCCACTTTAATACTTAACCTATTGCAAGGATTTTAATTACCTTAACACCCTGTTCTCTTAAAAATATATTATTTTATCACTGCTGCAATATTATATATTAGAATATTTATCACTCAATTCTATAATCCTATGTGTAATTTAATTCTTTAATAAATATAGCCACCTCTTCACCATTCCCTGTCTGTCCATCCCTTCTAATACTGACCAAGTACTGAACAAACCAAAGGCTTATACTGTATATACAATGGAGCAATCAAGTGGAAAAATATAACAGGTGTAGTACTAATTTAACAACCATCGAGGAACACAGGCAGAAACAGAACCAACACACAATGAAACTAAACCGAACCCTAACCTATCAAATGAATCACCCATTGCACAACTTTTAAAAATAGATGTTTGTGTGAATGCTTTACTGCTTCCTTCCCAGAAATCCTTAGTGAAAGTGGCGTTCTCGTGGTCTTTGTTTCCTTGTTTTTTTTTCTTTTTTCTCTGAAATTTATATCTCACCGTATGACCATCCAGCATGGTTCAAAGAAAAGGGAAGGAATCTGCACTCCACAACAAACACATGTTCCCACCCCGAGACTCGAAGCTTTCACTGATGTTATCCTTCCCTCCGTTTGATCACACGTATAAAATTAGAAATGAAAGAGTTCATAGAACACAATAACAAATAATTAGGCTTTTTTATGAATCTCATTGTAACAAAGCATGAACCACAGAGCTCTTTTGAAGACAGAACTGAGAAATGATTAACTCCCACAGCCTGAGCTAATGCTATAGCCACACCACAACTTTTCAACCATGTGTTCATTATTCAGAGATGCATGCAAATGAGTCAGAAATGAGAAAACCACGGATTGCAATGACATGGTCACACTCATTTTGCTTATGTTGTTTGGTCATTCTCCTGTTTTCTTTAATCTTTAAGATTTCTAAACCAGTGATTCCCAACCCTGTAGGCACTGGAGGCACACCAACACTACACATTTTCCAACTCTTGCTAATCAAACACACCTGATTCAACTCATCAGCTCATTAGTAGAGACTCCAGGACCAGAAATATATGGGCCAGATAAGGGAGACATCCCAAATGTGCACTGTTGGTGTGCCTCCAGGAACAGGGTTGGGAAACACTGCTCTAAAGTAACTGAAACCTTACCCAAGAAACTGTCAAGACACCCATCTGCCCCATTTTGATGATTGGCTTCACTGCATGATTTATATGCAGTTAATAAACTGATTTCATTTCATTGTATCCATAATTGTATTGTCTCTCTGCACGCGGAGAGTGTTCTTGGGGAACCCTGAATGTGTCAAGGAAGTCTATAATACCTCTTAGCATTTCCATTCATTTCTATTCCACATCCTGGTTGTTTTTTAGCCAATCGACTGAAACATAAGACAAATCAGTAATGTTTAGCTTTACATATGGCAACCGTTTTTATGACTTGCATTGCATTCAAACACATGATCAATACTTTCTTTCCCTAGGAAATGAATCCTTGATCTTGGTGTTTCTAGTGTTTCACCATATCCTTTCCTTTCATATCAAAAGAGTATGAATCCTTAACATTCATGCAGTTACATTATAGTTGTATAATTTCATTTCAGTAAATTCATTTATTTGTATTATACTTGTGGTAGGGTAAGTTTTAGTGTTAGCAGAGCAAGTACAAATCTGACCAAGCCTACAGGTCCTCTTCTTTTTCCATGCCATGCTGGACAAACACATTCATGCAGTGTGAATGAAGTGTGAGGAGTTAAGAAGAGACATCTGTGATGCTTGAGGTGCTGATCGTCATGTCAGGTAGATACAGGACTGTGTCAGTGCTGCTTCAGTGATAGATGTGAAAGAGTGAGAGGTTTGAGTAACGCCCCATTTGGGACTGTCTTGCTTGCTCCTAGTCTCTTATGCTCCTTGTTCTCTTCTCTTTTCTTCTTTCTTGCACAATCAAACTCTTAGAGTTTAAGACCAATGAAGCATGATCAGAGGAACTGAGGTATGTTTTTTTTTTTTTTTTTTTTCTTTCAGTGAGACAATTATAATGCAGTTCTGTGATACATTCGTGATCAAATCTCATGGTTTCTAACATTCAGAGTTTTATGTTCAGGGAATGCATGTACTGATATAATGTACAACTTTATTGCACTGGAACATACTTTAGATAAAAGTGTTTACCGAGTTTGCATCTCTCTCTCTCTCTCTCTCTCTCTCTCTCTCTCTCTTTGCACGAATGCAATTCTATATACTAGAATGATCTTTGTGCAAGTAATGGTTGTAAATCATTTTACAATGTCAGTGCAAAACTTTTTAGTTAATATTTTATACCTGATGTATAATAGTGCAATAATAGGAGTGTAACAATGTATCATGTCACAATATATCACAATACAAAATTGCAACAATATGTGTCGTGGATAGTGTCAGTCTGTATTGTGTATAGTTCACCCAAAGTTAAATTACTGTGAGAAAAAAACTCACTTTTCTGAGTTTTAGTGGCAAGACTACATTAAACTACTATATATAATTTTGAATGTATGTATAATAATGCAATGGGTGAATATTTGTGGGTCCTGCAAATGCCAAATTATGTCTTATGTTACCAGTAAAAAAGTGGCCTACATTATTTGCAAGCATATAAAGCATATTCATCTGTATTTTCAGCTACAGATTCATGAATATTTTTATTCTGATGCCACCATTGTCCTGTGCGTTGGGTTACCTGTATGAAGTCCAAGCCTATTAATTTCCACCCCGTTTTAATCAACAGTACATATTTTGGTTAACCTTTTAACATATGTCTTGGAGTATCGCAATAATATTGTATCATGAGTTCAGTATCATGATATGTATACAATCGTGACATGAGGGTATCGTTACACCCCAATACAAGACAAAATAGGCTGAAATACTACATCTTACTGATGTAACGATACCCTCATGATTCCATAATAAAATGATACTAAAATCATGATACAATATTATTGTGATACTCCAAGACTTATGGTATAAATTATATATATATATATATACTTTGGGTGAACTATACACAATGCAGATTGTGATATATTGTGACACGCTATATTGTTACACCCCTACTACATATACAATAAACCGACACAGGCAGGTCTAGATCTAAATTTGACCTTAGTGTGGAATAAGCGCAAATTAAATACATTGTAAAATAATATACAATTGTATAGAAATGTGTGTTAGCATGAATTGAAAGTCTTTTAAGAAACAGGCTGAGATTATTAACTTAAATTGAGCTTAGGGTTAAAGTCAAAGAAGCCTGAAAATCTCTTAATGGTTTTAAGCAGGTAAAACCTGCCTAAAATAGTACATCTTACGTTTGCTTGCCTGCACTTTTTAGCAGGCGTACAAATGTTGAAGTTGTTTCTTTTAAATTAAATGGATAAGGATGTAGAGTTTGTATAATGAGATGTTTCCCTCCTAATTCTTTAATTTGAATTTGTAAGTATGGCAAGTGTGGCATGATTCTCAGATTGAAATATGCTGAATTTTGCAAGCATTTTTTACCTTTCATTTGCACAAAGCTGAGCATTTCTTGACTTTTGTAGAACAACCTAGTGTCCATTCCACAATCCTTTCTGTGAATGTGCAACTGCTGCATTAAAGAATGAACTGAAAATGCCCAATCATCTGAATATTTGGTATGGGTCTTTTGGATTGACATGCATGTGTACCGAAAGAAACAAAAAACAAAACAAAAACACTGACGTGTCCACAAATCCCTCAACAAATAGACACAAAAAACTTTGATATTCAACATCATACAATGTCACAGATCACTATTTTCCACAGACTCAAAATTAAATAAAATAACATCAAAACTGTTTTGACTAAATCTCACAAATGTTAATATTCAGATGAAAGACATAATTAAAAATAATGCAGCCGTCATCAAAAGTGCTGAGATGCGATTTTGTGTAATCTGTGGTCAGGAGAAAAAATTAAATTGGGAGAGTCATCTTGCCCCATGTTACCCGAATGTGGTTAAAAGGTGTGTATAATTGACCTTACAGTAGCCGCTGTTCTGTTTGCATACTGCTGCTTTCCTTTACTGTCTTCTGAACTCTTTACTCTGTTCATTAAAGCTCAAGGTGAAGGGTTGCCAGATATCACAAAAAAAGCAAAAACGGTTTCCGCGGGGCATTAAAAAGCATTAAAAGTCAATAAAAAAGCATTACATTTTACTTCTACAGGCATTAAATTTTTTAGATAGTTATGAAAAAAAAAATAATACTACCAGTTTATTTTGAATAAAGCCTAAATAATTAATAACTTTGATTTGCTGTCACAAAATATGTACATTGGTGTGATACGCACACGGAACCAGTTTGCTGCAATATTGCCGTTACGCCGGTTTGGACAGCGGCGGGCTGGGACCTGTAGACAGAAGGCTGCATCAGTGTTGCCAACTTAACGCCTTTTCAGACCCCTTTTAAGGCTTTTTTCTAAGAATGCGCGTTGTGACGAATATAGCGACTTGTTAACCTGATCTGGCTTCCGAGACCCACCGGTACTGCCGCACGAGCGCGAGATCTTGCTTTCCTGACGTATACAGCCAAAATCACTGCAAATGTCTTTATCTTATGTGTATGGTAATTTTGTCAGACAACGTTTCGATTATAAATCAGGATTTTAGTGCTGGTTTAACATGTCAGGGCTCAAACTTTACTTTCCCGACCGGACAAGGACCTGATAATAATAGGCTGTATAATGTACAGACGATAAAAAGGTTGTGCTGTTGAGGCTCGCGCAGCATCTGGAGGAGAAATGGAAACATGAGCGAAACACACACAAAAACAAACTCAGTTAAACATACCACAGTAAAAATTCAAAATGTGGAGTTTTTATAACTTTATACTGGTAAGCAAAACTAAAAGACCAAGAATGCTCTTTTCCTAAATAGGCTCCCATCACGATTAAAAACGTGTGATTTCATACAACGGTTCAGTTAACAAGTAGGTAATATTAAGCCACTTACATTTTAGAAGGAACATTGACTGTTTTTGTTCTATTTTAGCAGCAAAAATAGTTTCAAACAAAGATCACAGCAAAGCGCAACACTCAGCCTTGTTTTCATTACTGAATCATTCAACATTTTGAACGAATCGTCCATTTGAATGAATCGCTTGAATGAATGAATCAATGACCCACTCGTTAAGACGCTTACTTGCCGCCACCTACTGGTGGTTTAGTTTCATTTTTAAAAGTATCACCCCCCCAACATTTCATATGTGTATTTTCAAAAAATATTTAAAACAATCCCATAACATTAATTTATGCAGTTGTAATCAATCAAAAATATGCAGATTTACATAAGCTGCAATATTCTGAAGGATACTGCTTCAGAACAAATTTACATTTCCACCACAAATAAATAAATAAATAAATAAATAAAATTTCCAGCAGGCAACTGTTTTACTCGTACAAGTGACTGACCGATTTATGCGTGTCCACATGACAAGGCTTAATGTCGAGCCCTGTATGTAATCTTAATGGGCCACGTTTCAATCACCATTTCATATTGAATGACAACAAAAACAGAAAAAATATATAGATGAAACAATTTTATTGGTAATTTGGCTGTATTAAAATAAATTATGTGAGCAAAAGTGTAGCAGCAGAGAAGCAAACAAAAAGGGCTGACACTTGGCAGCATGCGAATACACCAATGACATGATGAATATTCTAATTGCCGTATGTCATCATCTATCGACATTTAGCAGCATAAATATATATATGGCATTAAAAAAATTAAAAATTGGTCCATTAAAACGTACAATATAGCCTATTTCAGTTCAGACCTAGATATTATTACTATTACTCCACTAGGTCTGAAATATATTGTTCGCTGCAAACATGATGATCTTAAATTTATTAATAATTAATTTACTATTAATAAATGTGTAAAGTTGCATAAAATGGAAATGCTCAATAAAGTAGGTTAACTTCGTTACCTCAGATGGATGAATGGTTGGATTCCACAACTGGTAAAATAAAACATATATAAGACAATACAACATTTACTGTAGGATCATACAATTTACTGGTGACTTAATTTAAAAAAAATGTTATATTGTGCTTCTGATTTGGCAGTGAAATTCACCGATTTTGGGTGCGTAAGATGTGAAGGATTCAATGCTCCAGTTAGTATTTTCACCCCATAATGGCGGCCGCACTACCAGACTGCCATCTAGTGGCTGTTACCCAAAAAGTATCAAAGTGTCGCCTCTTGTGTTCTGAGCTCTTTGATTATTCACTGTTTAATTGATTAGAGTCTCACCTGTCCCTCATTGCCACTGTGTATTTAAACCCTCAGCTGTCTTCTGTTTTTTGCCTTGTGTTAACGTTTCGTGCTGGTATGTATCTCTGTTTGCTTCCCAATGTTTATTAAATGTTATTTAATTGTTCATCTGCATCAAGCCTGATTGTTGTGGATAATCAAGTCAAGCCAGCGCAACACTTAAAAAATGCAATATAAACAGGTTTTCTTATAAGTAGGGGGCTTCAAGTACGATAAATTAAAAACAAGTTTAGAATCAAATCTAAAATCAAATTTTTGCATATATCGAATTGAAATCGAATCATGAGCCCACGAATTGATTTTAATTAAAACGTGAGATTCCAAAAGATTCCCACCCCTACTAACAAACATGCTGGTCACTGAAAGGCTTGTAATGTAATATTATGTGACATAGCTATTGTTTACAAGCTGTTTTAATGACGTCTGAGCGGTTGAAACACTGATTGAGCGATTACATAAGACATGATACATTTCATTAGTTGTACTGTATCTGTCAAATGCGCGAGTCTCACTCTGAATGCGTGAGAGTTGGCAGCCCTGATTAACATGCGTAAGGCCCACCCAATTGGCCCAATGACGGTTTCCCATAGGGCGGGCAATGTTTCTTGCACATTCTGTCTATTCAGTGTGGCAAAATTCTTATCTGACCTCATTTTATTATGACCTTGAATTTAGGTTGGAATGCCAATTTATTATTGACCATTTATAAGATAATTTATCTGGACATTTGATTATTCTATATAACTCTTTACTCTTATTGTACTCGTTCACTGTACTGTTTAGAAGGCCACTTCCATGCTTGCTCTATCTAAAAGTATTTTGTTGAGTCCCCATCGATCTGTGCACACTTAAATTAAAGTAACACTAACTCTAGTCAGAGGTCACGACCACTACTACAGATAAGCTGACCAATATTACTCCTCTGATAGTAGCTTTGGTTTGGTCATGCAATGGTTTGTACACTTAGCTAGAGTAACATTACATTAAACAGAGGTAAGGCTCTCCCTATTCAGGTTGGTCGATCAACATTTTGCTGTCCTAAACGGAAATTCCCTTTTTAGCCTTTACAGTCCACTTGTCAAGTACACTTGAACTAATGCCAAACGTTAGTCGGAGCTCTTAAATCGCTCCACTCAAAACTGGACTTTAGTCCGTTATTAACCTGATTTGCGGTAACAATGGATACATCGTAATCTACTGAAGTCAATAATTTCAGAGTAAGTCAGAATAAAATTAAATGTAATAATTTATTAGTCAGGTAAATGTATCATGCCAATTACATAATCAATTCAAAGATAATCGATACAAAACATCAAATGCTCAGAAATACAGTAAAAGATGAATACCTGACATCAGAAAGATACATAATGGTGAGTGTCTGAAGGACACATTAAGGGCCAACCTGGCTACAAAATCGGCCCTGACCCTCCTGCAACATCTCTTTAAATACTCAAGACCAATACTTCTTTCAAAGGGAATCATTAGTTCACAATGGGAATTTGCATTAATCAGGATCCCAGACTGAGTAATTTACCTTTTTGGGGACAGAAATCCATTTGCATGAAAGACGGACACGCCCATTACAGAGAGCAAAACTCTATCTCTAAACTCTTAAAGCCTTTATTACCTTCTGCTTTACTTCAGTGGCAATGAGACCTTTGTACCAGTCGCACAAAGACATTTCAAATGATACCAAACATGTACAGTGTTGTATGATAATTGTTCACATTAAACCATATAGATTTTGGGTGAATTTCATGTCATTTCCGCATGATAGAGAGAAGAGATTGGGGAAGAGGGGGTGAAGGAAAGGAAATGTAGATTAAGGCAATGCTGAGGTTTGATCGAGGTGTGATTGCATCTCGGATGCTAATTTTGCAGGAGAGCGTTCAAATGTTAATTTCCTTTGTTTTCTCAAAGAGTAGCCCTGGTCCAGATAGTCCAGCATCAGTCTTACACATGCTAGCAAAATGCTAACCATGCTAGAAACATGGTGGCAGCAACATGTTAAATCATGTCAGCAACATTCTAAAACATGCTAACAAAAATATGCTAACTAGTAACATATCGAAACATGCTAAAGTATGTTATCAGCATTTTAAAACAATGCTACCAACATGTTAAATCATCCTATCAATGCATGATCTGGTTTGCATAGCTGTCTACTCAACTCAAGTCTGAATAAGGAATATTCACAATGTCCCAACAGTCCCATGGGCTACTGTAAGTCATTGCACTCTTAAAAAGGAGTCGGGAAGGCTCTGGCACAAAACAGGAGTGCAGTGTGAGTCTGGCATGTGAGGTGTTTTTCTAAAAAGAGTGTTTAGTGGACAATGGATGGCATGCAGAACTAATCCCAGCTCATTACAGTTTTGGGGCTTTGTTTGGACGTCACAGTTGACTTCTTAATGAGAAAAAAAATGATTTTATGCCTTTTTCCTTTTGGAGCTAAATAAGTTGATGAATACTGAGGATTTACTGAAGTTGGCAACAAACTTACTGAGTGTCTCTTTCTCCCTCTTTTTTTTTTGCAGAATTAAGCTTTCCAAGATCTTTATGTCTTCAGTTTAAACTCTAAGAAACACTGTAAAGGGATCCTTGTCCAAAGACTGCCATCGAATCACTCCCCAAAACTACACATAGAATCAGTGTTTCCTGTGGAAACGTTTTGGTTTCTTATTCTTCACAAAGTTTGTCACAGCACCCCCTTTTTGGGGCCATGCCCCACCTGTTAAACAATGACACGTCCTTCAGCTCCAAGCAAGAGCTTCTGGTCCTACATGACAGTCCACTGGGACCCGGTCCAGGCACTCCCAGCCCTGTGGAGTCCCATGAGTCTGGGCCTGGCAGCCCATCTGGAGATGCACACACTGTGTTCCACAATACAGGCAAACGGGGGCTTGAGCTCAAAGAGCCTCCCATTGGAGTGAAGTTTGTCCCAACGGTCTCTGAGAATCTGTGTGGATGGGGTGCACTGACCCCACGGTGCATCCAGACCTTCAACAATCCACGCTGGCTTCTCTTCTTCCTCTGTGTGGCCTCCTTCCTCCAGGGCATGATCATCAACGGCTTCATCAACACTGTCATCACCTCCATCGAGAGACGTTTTGATCTACGCAGCTACCAGGTCAATTTGTTTGTAAATACAGTACACTGCATAAATGAGCACATCCCCTCTGAAACTTCTGGAAGTCAGCAATTACTCAGTTACTTAGAAGACATGTTATCTTTAGAGATATAATGTTCCAGCAAGTCTGCTTAATCAGTTACCAAAGAAGCATGTTAGAATTATTCAGGAAAATAAGATTTTCTTATCAAGGTGATTAAATGTTGTGTAGCAAAAATGAGTACACCCTCCTAAAAGTTACTAAATAAAACAAAATAAAAATGTTCTGGTGTAAGTTTAAGGCAATGTTTGATCAACCAGTAAGTATGTTGAACCAAAACAAGGTGCCGTAGAACGTTTTTTCACAAGATGTAATATAAGTCTAAGGTGTCCCCTGAATGTGTCTGTGAAGTTTCAGCTCAAAATACCCCATAGATGTTTTTTAAATAATTTTTTTCAACTGCCTATTTTGGGGCATCATTAAATATGCACTGATTCAGGCTGTGGCCCCTTTAAATTCTCACGCTCCCCGCCCCCAAGCTCTTGACTATAATACAGTGTATTTACAAAGTTCACACATCAAATATAACCCTCAAAATGGATCTTTACAAAGTGTTCGTCATGCAGTCTATGTCTAATCGCGCAAGTATAGTATTTATATGGATGTTTACATTTGATTCTGAATGAGTTTGATAGTGCTCCGTGGCTAAAGCTAACATTACACACTGTTGGAGAGATTTATAAAGAATGAAGTTGTGTTTTTGCATTATACAGACTGCAAGTGTTTATAAATGAAAATAGCGACGGCTCTTGTCTCCGTGAATACAGTTCTGTCATGACAACTCTCGAAGTGTTTGGTATGGTAATGGATATGACAATGTAGATATTTTGGTCTTGGTGGAATACGTCTGCTACGCTGCTGCTGCTGTTGATTATTAGAAGTACAGGACTTGCTACTGCCAATACATACACGACCCGCTGCTGTGAGCAAGTAAGACTTGCTGCTGCTGTACAATATAACGTACATGAATAACCCCCCAACAGAGCAGGTGACATGATATTGGACAATACAAGCCGGTGTATTGTATGTCAGAGATCCCCCATCAAAGCAGAAGGCAAGATGATGATTCAGCAGATCTACCGCCAAAACATATGTACTGCTGCTGCTCCGAAGAGCCATAGGAACCGTGTGTATACTATCTATGTGTGCACAGCCCATTTTTTGCCACGACAGTGGGCTGTAAGGCTTAGCTCTAGTGGTCTATTAGACTATGTGTGCCTGGACTACCACGCCGAATGGCTTAGCTCTAGTGGCCTATGTCTATGTGTGTCTGAGCCAAAAGGCTCAAACATAAGAAACCCTCCATGACCACCTGAGCAAATAATAGTATAATGACGTAGCATCGTTTGAAAATGTCATTGGACCCTGTATACTCCTAAAAGTAAACTCATTTGGATGAATGGAAAATTAATGAGCAGGACTCCAACATGCATCAGCTGACCCAGCCCAAACACATAGGTACATGAAACATCAGCCTTGAAGAGTTGACTTGAGCAATACTATGAAACATTTAGATTTACAGTCATAATGTGAATGAGATTAATAAAACTAAATATTTTTAATTAATATTCTATCTTGTCTAAGTTGCATTCTATTATATCTGTGTCCCATATAAAATGGTTATGTCAGTTGATGCAATTTGACAGTGAATCCTATAACATCATTTCTCAGCGTGCAACCGGCTGTCGGTCCTCACATATAAACACAAATGAAACGTATGGCTGCGAGCGTGTAAAACGTTCACTTATCTCAGTAGCGAACTCAAGTTCGGCTACGTCAATGGCTGACCACCACACTGCAAAGTGTCTTTTATTTACGCTGCTGTTAATGAATACCTCGGCATTTTAAGCAAAGAGAGATTTCTGACAGTCATGCAACCACCGCTCAGATCAACAAAGCGCGTCCATAATTCGGCTACACTTCCAGCCGCTGCAACACGCCGCATAGAAAACGCCTAATGTCATCCAGAGCGCAACATGTTTATACTATACAGATTATAACACAAAATACACATTAAGCATACTGAGGCGCTCTTGCTTCGTTGGAGAACTGCCTTGGCACGCTCTAGAGTAAGCAGAAATGATAAATATCATTCTACGTGAAATCCATTAATTAAATGACTTACCGACCTTGCAAAATCGCTGTTTGTCCTGTAGTATGAAAAAGTATATGCCCAATAAAATCCGAATACGCTGCTCATGTACTTAGTATGTAAATAAGATGAAAACATTGTTTGCATTTTAATCATCATATTCACATTGCATGATCACTCATTAGCCGACACAAACTCATCTCACTCAATAGCAACAGGTAACTTTAGCCCTGCACGCGACACGCACTGCAACGTCTGCTGCGTTCTATGTTATGTTGTTGATATCCGCTCCAATGCTATCTGAATTGTTATCCATACTGCTGCTGCTGCTGTACAAAATACTTGCTGTAGTTTCGTTAGAATGTGATACAAGCGAAACCTGTTTCCGTTTAAGTTCAGCAAGCTTGTCTCTGTATCATTATACACATGCATATGCGCTAGCTGCTAAAATGCTTAGTAATTCTCTCAAAGCATTAACAGACTGTTGATATGACATAGAATTGGTAAAGCAGACTATACAAAATGCAGTGATATAGTGTAAAACCCATGTACTTATCTTAGATGATTCTGAAGCACGCTGCGCCACTAAGCAATGCTAACTCATGTATTTAAAGATTAAACACGCGGCTTGACACAGAAAACAATGGACTTGTGACAATAATAAGGCCTTCATTTTAAGCTTTCATTTAGTTATGGGGGATTTTTTTGCTAGACAAAGAGCAGGAGAAATACCAAGCGAGTGTCTCAGAGCCAGCAAAAGCTATGAAAGAGTGAGTGTTTATCTCACAGAGTAAGATGCAGCCTGCAGAAATGACATGCACTGGAACTACCTACTGTAGCCAAAGCACAATAAAGTCTGTTAGCCATTTCCAAAGCCCATATTTACAAAATCTCATGAGACCAAATCAATCATTTTGGATCTAACAGCATCAGAAATGTTGTGGTGTTGCTAGAGGAGGAGTACAGTGAGAAGTGCCTGGTTCCCACAGTAAAGTAAAGCTCTTATATAGGGATGTGTGAGTGCTGAAGGTGTGAGGGAGTTGTGCTTTATCAATGCTGTCATGAATTCACACACCTCTGTGTAATTTAATACACAAACTTGAAATGTTACCTTTTCCTCATTCAAGAAAGAAATTCCTGTGCCAAGAAAGGTCAGAGCCATATATTCAAAATTATGGAGTGCATACTAAGTGCTAGAATATTATACATTTGTTGAATTAAATCTAGGGTGTACTAATTTCTGCAATCCTTAATTTAAACAAAATTGGCTAATTTACTTATTTTATAGCTATTAATGACACACATTTCTCAGTGTTTATTATGTATATGTTTAATACATTTTAGTTTTGCCATCTTTCCGTGAATTGTATTAGTGATGATAAAGAAAATAGATCTTTTGTATTTGTCTAGAGGGGGTGTACTTATTCATGCTGTGCATTGTATAAATGTAAAGTTAGTTTGGCATAAAGTATTGGTGCCATATTGCTTATATGTTATTTGTTTTGCCATTGCAGGCAGGACTCATTGCGAGCTCCTACGACATTGCTGCTTGTGTGTGCCTGACCTTCGTGAGCTACTTTGGTGGTACGGGTCATAAGCCTCGATGGCTGGGCTGGGGTGTGCTCATCATGGCACTGGGGTCTCTGGTCTTTTCCCTGCCCCATTTCACCACACCTCCCTATGAGGTGAGAGTACCTGAGCGCATGGGATTGTGCTCGGCCAATCACACAGAGACATGTGTCGGTGAGGAAGGTGGGCTGTCAGCGTATCGTTATGTCTTTATGCTGGGCCAGTTTCTTCATGGGGTCGGGGCAACCCCTTTGTACACCCTCGGGGTCACCTACCTAGATGAGAACGTCAAGTCAAACTACGCTCCTGTATATATTGGTGAGTGTGAGGACGTCATTAAAAACATATAGTGTATACATTTTATTCTGTTTGCCCATTTCCAATGTTTTCACATTTAGATTACATTTTCTGTCATCTGACCTTCACTTCTAGCAAATTATTAAAACACTAATAATTTAACAACACTGTTAAATCTGAGCAAATCTCCAAAGCAATATACATTTTTCATACTGTACATTCTAATGTTGTGATGCCTACATTTTTTTTTCATAAAAAAAAGTTAATTTTCTGTATTTGATTATTTATTTTTTTCATTAATTTAGACAGAATAGTACAGCATTTTATCACTCTAGGGACCTATGATTTAAATATGATCGATACGATTAAAATGGAATTTGGGAAAATCTGGATTAATACATCAAAAGAAGATCTGTACAATTAATCAAAAAGGAACCCTATAAAGAAATTATGACACAAATATATTACTATCATATCGTATAATATACTTCTCGAAGTAATAATGAGAGGAAAACAATTCATTAAAACATTGTTATGGAATGTCCCACAATCAAGAGATTTTACAAAATTACATTACATTTGTGCAGCACTTCATATGAAATGTTTAGTTGTAAATGAAATGTTGTATTTTCATTTGACAATTTTAAAAATTAAGTTGCTAAAGTTTTATGAATTAATTTAATTATAATTTTGATGATGATTTATATTAAATCATAAAACTGAGTTAAGAAAAATTTAGGATTTTGGGACAAATACTGTAAAAGAGATTTCATAGGGCACTATTGTTTTTAAAATTGTAATAAAATTATTAATTAAAGTTTTATTAATTTAGTTGATTAGACATGCTTTTTTATGAAAACGGAAGCATGAAACAGAATCTAAAAGAAAATAAATAAAACAAAATTCATAAAAATTAAAATAGAAAACTGAATTTGGGAAGAAATGACACAGAATTTGGTCAAAAAATGGATTTCATAGGGCCCTAATATTGGTGCATGCCTATTCATTGATTGGACATGATTTTATCAGAGGGTGTGTTTGTCAAAGAGTAGCTGATCTTAAAAGTATTCAAGCAGTCAGATTGATATTCTCAAAAAATAATAATAATAATAATAATAATAAAATACAGCAACATTTGTCTCATAATATACATGGAAAGCACTCAAGAATTGATATTTGCCCTCACTGAACCCTGTAATTTTGTCCCACTCAGGCTTTGACACACCTAGTTATGTTTCTTTTGTCGTTATCAGGGAGCGCCACTAGTTTCCATCTCAGACATCAATAAAACCTCCTTCCATTGTTTTTCTCTCCACCGTCCAGTTATCAAAGGCCATTGAGGACAATCACTACCCTGCTTGCCCCCACTCCAGACAGGCACTTTAAATTCAGACTGCATCTTACTGCACCTCTTGGTTGAGAACACAAAACATGAATTAGTGTGAACACAAACCAGCTTTTATGTGACTCAGAGGGTAGTGCAGACAGCCACAGAGACTTGATGTGCTTCTTGTGTTTTCTCAGGGATCTTCTACACAGCTGCCATTGTAGGACCTGCGGCCGGTTACTTGCTGGGTGGATTCTTCCTCAACATTTACACAGAGATCGACCAAACGTAAGTGGCTAAGTAGTAGTTCACCCAGAAGAGAAATTCATAATTTACTCCTCCTCATGACTTTCTAGTAGAAAAAACAAAAAACAAAACAAAAAATAAAACGGTGATATATATTTATCTTCAGTTTGATATAGCGATGCACCTACATTATATTTTTGGCCAATACTGAAAGGCTGTTAAATATTTTCATGCCATGGCTGATAACTGTTCAGTAACATTAAAAATGTGTATTATTTTGACTAAATAAATGTCTGAAAACTAAAATCAGTCATTTTTAATGCTACAAGTGAATTTAGGCGGTGCAAATTTATAATCTTTATAAATCTTTATATATTTATAATCTAAGTGTAGTGTATGAAAATTGGATATTCATTTTGAAATTTGGAAAAAAAATAGCAGTATTAGTAAATTATTTGTGTTTTTAAAGGGGAGTGAGTGTTACTGTAGATGATTGTAAAGGTGCAAAAAATTAAGTAAATACATATTCAATATTGAGCTACTATCAACTAATATGGTACCAATTTTGTATAGCCCTCATTTGTTGTTAAGATGCGAGATTATATAGGAGACAAGGTGAAGGCGAGCAAAAAAAAAAAAAAAAAAGTTTAGTGAGGGTTAAATTGAAATTAGACTAGGATCAATTTGGACCACCCTATGACTTCCATGATGCAGAATACAAACTGAAATGTGACATAAAAGTAACAAAAATTGATATTTTGATAGTTTGATAGTTGATAGTTTCATTAGCACTAAAACTTTCTAATGATAAATTCCCTCTCTCTCTCCCTCAGGACAAAGCTGACTCCGGAGAATCCACTGTGGGTGGGAGCTTGGTGGATTGGTTTCCTGGCAGGAGGGGCGGCAGCTCTGGTTATCGCTCTGCCTATACTGGGTTATCCACGGCAGCTACCGGGTACTGCCCACCAGCGCGCTTCAAAATAAGTCAGGTGACTGCAGGGCAGTGTAGTGTTGGTGTGAATAACTGTCTCACGCTCTTTATCTGGCAGGCTCTCAGCGATATGTGGCCATGCGTGTCTCAGAGGCCCACCAGCTGAAGGATGGCAGTCAGGTCACTGCATCTGATCCTCAGTTTGGAAAAACAGTAAAGGACATGCCCAGGTATGAACACATGACCGGACTGAGGAAGTGAGCTAAAAAGTGGTGTCCTCTGCTAGTTTTTTAATCGTATTGAGAGCCATAGCAAATTTCACCAGCTTTTAACATGCACATACTGCCGTGTTTATATTTAGAAACTTGGTTGATGGGAAGGAGCTGAGGCTGTAGTTTCCTAGTTTGCAGAGTTCAGCGAATTCAGATGGTTGATGGGTCCCTAGATGATTTTCTTAAGATTGAGGATTAGCACTTTTTCAAATTAGCACTTTTCACTGACACTTTATTCTCACAGATCCAACAAACTGCCACATACAAGTTATTGGGTTGTCGTTTTTCATTTGGTTTGCTAGTTTTTATTTGGCCACAAGTTTCCTCTAGACATCATTAAACCTCCTTCAGTTCTTTTCTTGTCCTTTATACAGTTTTCAAAGGCCACGGAAGACAGTTGCTGCATTTCACCGATGGGTCTTTCAAAAGAAAAAAGCACAAGTCAGTGCTGTCGATTGATGCTGCTGTAGGTTATCCATAAATGGTCATCCATAGAACTGAAATGATGTAATAGTTGGCCAAAAGATGTCACATGAACATGCATATTGTGACATTTAAAGGATTAGTTCACTTGAAATGAAAATTAGCCCAAGCTTTACTCACCCTGTATCCATCCTATATGACTTTCTTCTTTCTGATGAACACAATATCCTGATGCATCAGATCTTTATAATGGCAGTGAACAGGAGTCACAATATGAGATGAAGAAAGTGTCTCCATCCACATCCATGCATCATAAACATATTCCACACGGCTCTGGGGGTTAATAAAGGCCTTCTGAAGCGAAGCGATGCGTGATGAAAGTGATGAATTAAATATCTATTTTCCACCAGACCGCCTTCTGTATTCACGTTATTCTGCGTCACATCAGTTACACTTTTTCCGTGAGTTGAATAGGGAAGCCGCAGGACGTAGCGTAAGCTTTGTGAACTGCGAGAGTTTTACACTTTCGGTGATCCTCCTAGCAGCACGAAAAACAAAACTTTTATTCTTAATGTCAACGTGTTATAAACAGAAAGCAAGCAGAGAGCGCTCCCATTACAGATCTGTCGTCACATCATTGAGCTCATGGAGAATATCTTATTTATCATGTTTACAACGTTGGTTATAATTAAAGAATTCATAAGACTGTGATTTTTAGATTCTGACCAAATCAAAAAAGGTATGCATTTGTTAAAAAGGTGCAATGAAGTATAAAAAGGCAATAAAAAGGTGCAATATTTTCATCTTACTGACAAACTGTCTCATCAGCCAGACATGAAATTACTTGTGAAACTTGAACTGGAGTAACCCCTGCTTCAGGGTCTATTTTAAGTAACAGAGTATCTCTTTTCAATATTATGCAGATGACACTCATCTCACTGAAGTCCAGTTGTTTCATATTTCTATTCCATTCCCCCTTGCTCTACTTATAAAATTCATCTATAAATGTAGTCATTTTCATCTCTTTTTTTCTACAGGTCAATGCTGTTTCTTTTAAAGAACCCTACGTTCATCTTTCTGTGTCTTGCTGGTGCCACAGAGGCCACGCTCATAGCTGGGATGTCCACGTTTGGCCCCAAATTTCTGGAGTCTCAGTTTAGTCTGAGTGCTTCAGAAGCAGCAACCTGGTTTGGTAAAGATCAAACTCAATGCCATACCCTTTTGCTCAAATTTTGCTCTTATACGGTTTAACAAACATCTACATACTTTGAACTGTTTTTATCTCCATCTTCCCGTTCCAGGGTATATGGTGGTACCAGCGGGTGGAGGTGGCACCTTCCTGGGCGGCTTCATTGTGAAGAAGCTGAACCTTCGTTGCCGTGGGATCATCCGTTTTTGCATGCTGTGTGCAGTGGTCAGCCTGATGGCTATCTTCATATTTTTGGTACACTGTCCTAATGTGCCCATGGCAGGAGTAACTGCCCCGTACTACAGCAACTTCACACACAACCACTACAGCGCCCCCTACCGGCAGACAGACGTCCACAACAGCAGGTACTGAACTCATTACAGAACTGCAAACAATATAAACTGCAATAAAGACCCTCAATATTTGTATTTATTACAGCAAGAGGTCAAAACCATACCTCATCAGTTTGAGATTGCTGATTTAAAATAAATAATAAACTACTTCATGCTTATTCAGCACATTTATTATTTAATGTAAAACTGCACCCTGTCCCGCTCCTCCTTAGTCCTGCTTTCCTGTCTGTGATCTACTGTCCTATAAAGTGAAGAGGGGGAAATAAATTAATTGATAAATATCTTTCTTAAATAAGCATTTATTTTTTCCTCCCTCAATACCGGGAAATGCCACAGAGACAGGAGGTCTGGAGGTTTTGTCGTGATTTATTCAGTGCATGTTTTATCAATAAAGATCACGGGATGGACATAATAATTGATAATACGATAAAAATGTTAAACAGACTTTTTTGTTTCTTAGAAAAGAAAAAACAAAAAGAATTCTGTCTGTATGATATTAATAATGACTAAACAGTGAAATAAAATTAGTTAACTTTCTAATCACCTATAGGCAGGGCTGCATGATAAATCGTATCTTAATCATGATGATGATTTCTGCTTCTCTAAATTAAGTATAAACGTAATCGTCTGTGATATTTGCCCACTGGTTATTTATCCTGAAAACTTTGGCATTGGCAAAAAAACTTAAAGACCTTAAATATACCAAGACTTTGTACTCATATTACTGTGAATGGGAGAAAGTGCCACATGCATTATGGCAGCTTAAGTCCCTCCTGCTAAATAAAAGAGTCAGTATTTCGCTCAAATGAAGTAGTGTAATACAGGCAGTCATTTTCACTGTTTGCTGAGACTAAACATGAATCTCGGCTATATTGTTTGCGATTATGGTTGCTGAATAAATGCATATGCCCCAGTACAAAATCATTTTTTTGTTATTTTAATAGAAAAACTTTGGACTTGTTGTAGTTAATATTAGGAATTTCACAGGATTAGCTTTTTAGAGAAGATTCTTGTATCAGTTTTCATAATGTACAGTAAAGAGTGTTCATTTACATGACAAATATAATACATCAGGAAACTAGGTGAGGAAAAAAAAATCTAAAATGATTATAATTTTTAGCAAAATAATCATAATTGTCATAACTGTTAACTATTATCATGCAGCCCTGCCTGGATCTATTAATCTTTTCAAATCAAGGGTTATCCTGAGCAGGAACAAGGGGATTGACTGACCGTGTTTTATTGACTGGTTGAGATTAAACAAAATGTAAAACTAGAAACTGTCTCTCTCCCTTCAGCTCCTCAGATCTGGGCAATCTGACCGTAAGCTGTAACATTGGATGCCACTGTGTTGAGCAGTTGTTTAACCCCGTGTGTGGTGCGGATGGAGTGATGTATTTCTCTCCCTGCCACGCCGGCTGCAGCTCCCTCAACCACACGTACAGCCCCAGAGGCAGAAAGGTACACAAACCTCACGTTCTCACTCTCTCTGTGTCACGTACATGCATTTAACAGCACGATCAGTCAGTTAACTCCACATAACTGCATACATTTTGTCAGGTAATTGTCTTGAGGTTGTACTTTGTGAGTTTACTAAAATGATACTAATCTGAAGTATTAAAATTTGGCTGCAAAAGTGTTTTTTAATCTTAGATAAAAATTTGTTACAATAACTAGAAGAAAAAAAGTATACTTAGAGTTTACAGATAAGTGGATCTCAGATGAAAAATGTGAATAAAAACGAGTCTTGTTCTTGATTATGAATTTCTCCCTGTTGGTGTGTGTGTTTACCCATTTATAGGTGTTCTCCAGCTGCAGCTGTGTGCTAGGGAATATATCATGGGGAGAACAAGGTTTTGCTGAAGAAGGGAGGTGTGTGTCATCCTGCAATCACATGCCAGCCTTCCTCATCTTCCTCTTCGTCATCATCTTCTTCACTTTCCTCTGCAGCATCCCTGCACTTACTGCCACACTCAGGTATGACCACTGCATATATACCACTGTTCAGACAGATTTTTTGTAAGAAATACTTTTATTCATCAAGGATGCATTGAATGTTCCTATTTCAAATAAATGCAGTTATTTTGAATTTTTCTATTCATCAAATAATCCCGAAGTATATACTGTATGTATATATATATATATATATATATATATATATATATATATATATATATATATATATATGTATATATAAAATATATATATATGTATATATAAAATATATATATATATATATATATATATATATATATATATATATATATATATATATATATATATATATATATATATATATATATATATATATAAAATATGATTATGATATATATATATATAAAATGTATATATCACACACACTGTTGCAAGTGATAAATAAGTAAAAATTTAGTACAACAAACATTCAGATTTTAGTTTTTCTAAGAAAATTTGTTTAAAATTTGTTTAAAAATGTTTGTTTATTTATTTATCCATGTCTTTTTAGATAACTGGTATCAATCTCAGACAAAATAATTTGCCAGATCTATGGAAACCCTACTTAGACGATGTTCCACATTATTAAGCAAGTCACAGTTCTCATGCAATATGGGGAGGAAGAAAGATCTTTCTGAAGATGAAGAGCATGAAATGGTGCAATGTTGTGCAAAAGGCATGAAAACAACTAATATTGTGTGAAACTGAATGGAGATTATCGAATTATCATAAGATTTGTGAGTAATTTAGAGCACAGCAGAACTCGGTCAGATAAAGGCTTATTAATGAAAGTTCCTGTCAAAAAGTAATTGCATTAAAAGGGCATCTATAAAAAAGCCAGTGTTGAGCAGCAAACAGGTATTTGAAGCTGCTGGTGTCTCTGGAGTCTCAAGAAGCTCACCATGCAGGCTGGCAGTTGTGCGTAAAGATGCATTTCAGACACCACTAACCAAACCTCACAAAGAGAAACATTTACAGTGGGTGTAGAAATACATGAAGACTCATTTTTAAATAGTTTTATTCACTGACTAATGCCGTAATACAATGGATGGTCTAAATGGATGGATTTCTGGATGGTTGGTGAATGGCTCCACGTTCCAATAAGACTGTGACGTCAGCAAGGAGCTGGTGGGTGATGATTTGGGCTGGAATACTGGGAAGTGAGATGGAGGGTATTAAAATGACTTTTGCAAGATATGTGGAGTTCATAACTGGACATTTTCAGCTATGATATAAAAAGGAGGATAGTGCATAGTAGAATGCACTATTGTACAATGCACTATGCACTATCCCATGCTGCAAAAAAACACCACAGCAATAAAACTGTTTGAAAATGTATTTCTACACCCACTGTAAATGTTTCTCTTTGTGAGGTTTGGTTCGGAGTGGCTAAAATGAGTTCTGCTAATCACTCACAAATCCTATGATAATTTGATAATCTCCATTCAGTTTTCACACAATATTAGTTGTTTTCATGCCTTTTGCACAACATTGCACCATTTCATGCTCTTCATCTTCAGAAAGATCTTTCTTCCGCCCCATATTGCATGAGAACTGTGACTTGCTTAATAATGTGGAACATCCTCTAAGTAGGGTTTCCATAGATCTGGCAAATTATTTTGTCTGAGATTGATACCAGTTATCTAAAAAGACATGGATAAACAAACAAACAAACATTTTCTTAGAAAAACTAAAATTTGAAAGTTTATTATATATATATATATATATATATATATATATATCACGGTTTAATATGAAACCGTACAGCACAACTGTTTTCAACATTTCTAATAATATTTCTAAATGTTTCTTGAACATCAAATCATCATATCAGAATGATTTCTGAAGGATCATGTGACACTGAAGACTGGAGTAATGATGCTCAGCTTTGCCATCACAGACATAAATTACATTTTAAATTATATTCTCATAGAAAACAGTTTAATACAATTTCACAATATTACTGTTTTTACTTTATTTTTGATCAAATAGATGCAACCTTGATGAGCATAAGAGACTTTTCAAAAACAAAAATTCTGTTGGCCCCAAATGTTTAAACAGTAGTGTAGATTAAAAATGCTAAATAAACATGATGAGGTCATGTGACAATTGAGAATACTACTGTTTCAAATGTATTGTGCAACAATACCTACTCTTTCACTTTACATGAAACATTTTAGTTAGTAGTGAGCTAGTTTTTCATTCCAAATAGGATCTCTAATGGTGCACATTATAATCTAGATGTTTGCCATTATAGCCTACTGTAACTGTGTTCTCCTGCAGGTGTGTTCCTGACACTCAGAGATCGTTTGGACTTGGAATCCAGTGGATCGTGGTAAGGACTCTCGGTGGGATCCCAGGCCCCATAGCGTTCGGCTCAGTGATTGACATCTCCTGTCTGCTGTGGGAGGAGCAGTGTGGGGAATACGGCTCTTGTTACCTGTACCACAACTCAGCCATGAGCCAGTACTCGCTCATTGCAGGCATCATCTACAAGGTAGAGAAAAACACGCTTGAATATATGTGGAAATTAGGAAAAGGTTCCCTGAGAAACCAATGCTGACTCATTCCACATTAAATACACTTTAGCTCGTATGAAACTATTGAAACAGACTTTTCAGTGTACCACAGGAGGCTATTTATTTTGCAGCACTAAATGGCCTCCGGTGGTACATTGACGGGATAAAAAGTTTTGTAAAAGCTAAAGTTTGACACATTAGCTGGTCCCCTTCTTGATGCGTTATACTTTGGCTTTTACAAAACTCTTGGTTACGGAAGCCATGAATCACATGGTGGGGGGAAAAAAGAAAACGTATCTCGTGACTTCAACATAATAACTCGTTATATCGAGATATTAAGTCATTATTTAAACATATCATGTTATTTTGACATAACTCATTATTTCAAGATATTAAGTAGTTATTTCAACATAATATCTCATTATTTCCACATATCTCGTTATTTCAACATATCTCGTTATTTCCACATAACTCGCTATTTCAACATAATATCTCGTTATTTCCACATAACTCGCTATTTCAACATAATATCTCGTTATTTCAACATAATATCTAGTTATTTCAACATAATATCTCGTTATTTCAACATAATATCTCGTTATTTCAACATAATATCTCATTATTTCCACATATCTCGTTATTTCAACATAATATCTCATTATTTCCACATATCTCGTTATTTCAACATATCTCGTTATTTCCACATAACTCGCTATTTCAACATAATATCTCGTTATTTCCACATAACTCGCTATTTCAACATAATATCTCGTTATTTCAACATAATATCTCGTTATTTCAACATAATATCTCGTTATTTCAACATAATATCTCGTTATTTCAACATAATATCTCATTATTTCCACATATCTCGTTATTTCAACATATCTCGTTATTTCCACATAACTCGCTATTTCAACATAATATCTCGTTATTTCAACATAATATCTCGTTATTTCAACATAATATCTTGTTATTTCAACATAATAACTCGCTATTTCAACATAATATCTCGTTATTTCAACATAATATCTCGTTATTTCAACATAATATCTCGTTATTTCAACATAATATCTCATTATTTCCACATATCTCGTTATTTCAACATAATATCTCGTTATTTCAACATAATATCTCGTTATTTCAACATAATAACTCGCTATTTCAACATAATAACTCGCTATTTCAACATAATATCTCGTTATTTCAACATAATATCTCGTTATTTCAACATAATAACTCGCTATTTCAACATAATATCTCGTTATTTCAACATAATATCTCGTTATTTCAACATAATATCTCGTTATTTCAACATAATATCTCATTATTTCCACATATCTCGTTATTTCAACATAACTCGTTATTTCAACATAATAACTCGTTATTTCAACATAATATCTCGTTATTTCCACATATCTCGTTATTTCAACATAACTCGCTATTTCAACATAACTCGCTATTTCAACATATCTCGTTATTTCAACATAATATCTCGTTATTTCAACATAATATCTTGTTATTTCCACATAACTCGTTATTACGACATATCTCATTATTTCCACATTGCTCGTTATTTCAACATAACTCGTTATTTCAACATAATATCTCGTTACTTCAACATAATATCTCGTTATTTCAACATAATGGGCCCTATCTTGCACCCAGCGCAATTGACTTTGTACACCGACGCATGTGTCATTCCTATTTTGCACCCGCGCAAAGCGCGCTTTTCCCTCCACAGAAGCACGTCGCTAAACTAGTGAATGAACTTGCGCTCCCTGGGCGGTTCAGCGCAAAAAAGGAGGCGTGTTCCGGCGCAAACAATCCCTGGTGCTATTTTGCTGTTCCATTAAACAGTTGCGCCACTGACCAGAAAAAACCTAGTCTAAAGTCAGTGGCGCGTTGCGCATTGTTCATTATGCTATTTTAAGGGCGCATGCTTGACCATAATGTATAGCTGCACAACGCGCATACACTTTGCTCATGTAATCTACACAGATGCAACAGTTATTTTTGCAAATCATATGTTACACTAAAAAATATTAACACATGAGATGACGGAAATCATTGTGGTGTGCCACGAAGATGTGAAAAAACCTGTTTAACCGACGCTATTTTGGGTGGGTTTCTCCCATCCCCATACAACACAACTTCTCTGTCTTTCACTGCTCTTACAAGAACATCAGTCTCCTCGGCTGTGAACCGCTCCTGGCGTGCGCCTGGTAAATACGCCATAATAATAGCAATCCATAATGGAACTTGCGCACCTGCTTTTAAAGGGAATGTTGGATGACGCTCTGATTGGTTTATTTCACATTACGCCCAAACCACACCTATGAATAATGAAGCTACTTCAGACCAACCCATTTTAGATTTGCGCCGGGCGCAAGAGCCATTTATCCCGCCGGGAAAATAGCAACAGCGCCGAGACCCGCCCACAAAGTTTCTTGCGCTTTGCGCTTTGACACTTGCGTTTCAGATCGTTAAAAGAGGGCCCAATATCTCGTTATTTCCACATATCTCGTTATTACAACATAATATCTCGTTATTTCAACATAATATCTCGTTATTTCAACATATCTCATTATTTCAACATAATATCTCGTTACTTCAACATAATATCTCGTTATTACAACATAATATCTCATTATTTCCACATATCTCGTTATTTCAACATAATATCTCGTTATTTCAACATATCTCATTATTTCAACATAATATCTCGTTACTTCAACATAATATCTCGTTATTACAACATAATATCTCATTATTTCCACATATCTCGTTATTTCAACATAATATCTCGTTATTTCAACATATCTCATTATTTCAACATAATATCTCGTTACTTCAACATAATATCTCGTTATTACAACATAATATCTCATTATTTCCACATATCTCGTTATTTCAACATAATATCTCGTTATTTCAACATATCTCATTATTTCAACATAATATCTCGTTACTTCAACATAATATCTCGTTATTACAACATAATATCTCATTATTTCCACATATCTCGTTATTTCAACATAATATCTCGTTATTTCAACATATCTCATTATTTCAACATAATATCTCGTTACTTCAACATAATATCTCGTTATTACAACATAATATCTCATTATTTCCACATATCTCGTTATTTCAACATAATATCTCGTTATTTCAACATATCTCATTATTTCAACATAATATCTCGTTATTTCAACATATCTCATTATTTCAACATAATATCTCGTTATTTCAACATATCTCATTATTTCAACATAATATCTCGTTACTTCAACATAATATCTCGTTATTACAACATAATATCTCATTATTTCCACATATCTCGTTATTTCAACATAATATCTCGTTATTTCAACATATCTCATTATTTCAACATAATATCTCGTTACTTCAACATAATATCTCGTTATTACAACATAATATCTCGTTATTTCAACATAATATCTCGTTACTTCAACATAATATCTCGTTACTTCAACATAATATCTCATTATTACAACATAATATCTCGTTATTTCAACATATCTCATTATTTCAACATAATATCTCGTTACTTCAACATAATATCTCGTTATTACAACATAATATCTCGTTATTTCAACATATCTCATTATTTCAACATAATATCTCGTTACTTCAACATAATATCTCATTATTACAACATAATATCTCGTTATTTCAACATATCTCATTATTTCAACATAATATCTCGTTACTTCAACATAACTCGTTATTTCAACATAACTCGTTATTGCAACATAATATCTCGTTATTGCAACATAATATCTCGTTATTTTCACATATCGTTATTTCAACATAATATCTCATTATTTCCACATATCTTGTTATTTCAACATATCTCATTATTTCAACATATCTCGTTATTTCAACATAATATCTCGTTATTTCAACATAATATAGATATGTTGAAATAACGATATGTGAAAATAATGAGATATTATTTTGAAATAATGAGATATTATGTTGAAATAACGAGATATTATGTTGAAATAATGAGATATGTTAAAATAACGATATGTGAAAATGAGATATTATTTCAACATAATATTTCATTATTTCAACATAATATCTCATTATTTCCACATATCTTGTTATTTCAACATAATATCTCGTTATTTCAACATAACTCGTTATTTCAACATAATATCTCATTATTTCCAGGTACCCGCATGCCGACTTAATATATCAAAATAACGAAATATTATGCTGAAATAACAAGATAAGTTTTCTTTTCCCCCCACCATGCGGTCCAGGGCTTCCGTACTTGGTCTTGTCAGTGTACCACCAGAGGCCATTTAGTCTTAGAACAATGCAAAATGCATTTTCACTCGTGGTCTAATTTAATACAAATGTTTTCGAATAGTTACAAATTATATCATCAGCTTAACAATTTGAGTAAAAGGTTGATTTGAAAAATTAACATAAATGCCATAATATCTTAATATTTGATTTGTCACCATTTTTGTGACCTAGAAGTGATCTAGAAAAAAATGTTTAATTTAAAATTTAATTCTATAAAATATATATGCAGTAAACTACCATTCAGATAGAAGTGATAGAAGTGTCATATATATATATATATATATATATATATATATATAATTAGTGCTGGGCAACGATTAAATATTTTAATCGCGATTAATCGCAGCATGTGCAAAATTCAATAATGAAATCAAAAGTAGTGTATTGCGTAATTTTATTCTTTCAAAGTACTGCTGTATGAACAAAAGTGCAATAGAGAATACGAACCGACGTCACGCCTCGTTGCATGCCGGAGCGGAGCCGCCATTTTGACAGTGTCGCCCTCTATTACTCGTACTGAAATTAATACGGATTCTTGCTTACCTTTTGTTTTGTTTCTCCCATTAAGTGGAACGTTAACACTTTTAATGGTATTGTTTGCATGGAATAGAAGCTATTTTATCGCATCGCATGATCATTTTATTTATTTTTTCACTGAAGTTTTGTAGGATTTCTTTTACAGTGTTGATCTGTTTACCGTGTCGCACGCTGGACGCTCACTGCTGCTTCAGCCATCGTATGAATATCATCGTATGAATATCCAAATAAATCTATGTAATTAACACACTGAGAAAAGTCGATTCATTTATTTGTTGGAAACGTTTAAATGATGCTTAAACGAGCATATTGAGTAGGCCTACAACTGTTGTCATTGTAATTCCCCTTTTCCATGATCATAGATGAGGAGAATCAGAGATTATGGGTCAAATTCAGCGGACAGACGGACACGAACACACTGTATTTTTATATTTATTTTAACAAATGACAACCACACTAAGCTACCTTTATAAAACCGTTATGAAGAAAATGTATAAAATGGTTACATTTTAAGTGATACTGAAAGTTTATATTTTGGTGTCATCCGTTTTTCTGCATGTGCTTTATTTGTAAATAGAATTTGGTATCTTTAATATCAGTCTAAGTGCATTAAGCGTTTTCTTGAGATGACATGAGAGGAAACCGTTTAAGATATAAACATGTTGCATTCATATTTTGGGCTCATTTGCGTATCTCCACACAGTATGCTTTAATAAACATGTACAGAATTGTTGGTCACATGAAGCGTTTGTTAAGCATTTGAAAGTCCCCGTCAAGTTCTGCTAATTCACGAGCGCAGTGAGAGTCAGACTCGCAAAGGTAATGTTAATTATTAAACCAAACGAAATCAAAACGTTCAAAAACACTTAGCAATGTGATTCTTTTATTGAGTGATAAGCAGTGGGTACCTTTTTCCATTTTTCTGTCCGCACCAGATATTTTCTTTTTCGCGCTGTAGCTCTTTAGGCACACAACAAATGCTTTCATTGGTTGAGACGTGTGATGACGCTCATCCCAAGCAGCCAGTAGCCTACTGATAAACATCCCGCCCCTCCTGTGACCCATGGTTTGTGTTGTATTCGGTTGTAGTCTATCTATGTGTATTTAGACGCAGTGAGCAACGGACTTTCAAAATAAAAAGTACGTTAACGCGCGATAAACTAATTGTCGGCGTTAATTAATTAATGCGTTAACGCGATAAAAACGCGTTAACTTGCCCAGCCCTAATATATATGACTCCAGTCTTCAGTGTCAACTGATTGTTCAGAAATCATTCAGTCTAATTGTTCTCTTTTTGTCACAGGTTTTAGGCACTTTCTTCTTCTTGCTGGCTGCCCTGCTGTACAAACCACCCCCCGAGTCTCCTCAGAGCAGCTGTGAGAGCACAGATGTGGGAGGAGACAGAGACCTGCCAATCAAAGACCTCCCCCCCGAGATCATCTCCAACCCGCACGCCAAATTATGACCTCAGTCTTCAAATACACTGACACCTCACCTCAAATTGTGCATATATGCGTCTGTGTGTGTGTGTGTGTGTGTGTAAGGTCACCATCACTGTTCACTGTGCCCCGTCCCTCCGGCTGTACATTCCCAACATGCATCTGTGATATATTCTCATATACTCTCATTGCTCACCAGCCTAAAACTCCCAAGAACTAAAAGCATCTATATCACAATGAAAGACCAAAGGTCAGAGGTGAAATCAGAGCATACAGTATGAGTTACATAAACAGAACCTATCAAAAGCAAACATAATCTTAATTTGAGAATAGATTATGCATTCAAACTAATATTTCTATCATTTAAATGAAAAAATCTGAGCATTTTTGCACGGAAAAAGCCATAAACAATATATAAAAAAGAGCACTCAATACAAATGTAACGGAAAGAGAGAAATACAGTAATGTAACTGTGGAGAAATTATGACTAAAAGTGTTATTCTATGTATAAAAGATGTTGTATTCAAATGTATTCAAACTGACAATTAGTTACAAACTGTGCCTTTAAAGAGTTTTGCATAATTCAGCACAGTTAGAAATAGATATTGCAGAAAAAAACGTTATACATTGAAATGCCATACTCACAAACTCTCTAAACTGCACTTTAAAGCTCACTTCACCAATGGAAATATACATGCCAACCATTTACAGTAGTGGCTGTTAAGCCAAGTTTTGTCCTGCAACACCATATTACACAGTTCTAGTCCACAGTCTGATACCATCTAAAAGCATGTAAGACTTGTGATTCTTGTATTCATAAAATTCTGAGTATTTTTAACATTTTAAAATGTGCCAAAATCCTGAAGCTCAGGACAGAGAGGCTTCAAGGTGTGAGGTCACATAGAGATGAAGAGGGAGCAGGTTTACAAAATGATCTTTTTGCAACTGTATGCCATGTTGTGAAATACCCCGAGACGGGATATTCCTGAAAAGCACTTCGCTTCGAGATTACACTGAAAATTATTCTTGCACTGATTGTCAGCCACGTTTAGGATGACATGTTGTCAAACATTATAAGACAGTTTCTTGGTTCTTCATAAAATAACAGCATGCTGCATTTCTTTTTGTATGTAGCAAGAGTTTTTTGTTTTTTTCCTGGTTGAACATTGAAGTACCCCAAGTGGCTTAAATCCAAATATAAGGAGCATAACTAATATAACTAAAATCTACTTCATAAACCTAATTTGTGTATATCAAGTGCTACTAAAGACACCTGACCAATGATACTTTATGTTGAGGTTTTTATTTATTATTAAATGCATTTGTTAGGATTTTCTCACGTTGTATCAGAACTCTCAAAAGTCAATTATTATTATGTTTTTCTTTCCCTGATGTGATGGATTTTGATGGATTCCATCGATTCTCTGATGGCAAACCCTGAATGACAGAAATTGAAGATTTGCACAATGAAACTAAATGCAACAGCAAAGAGTAACGTGATGTTTGTATTTGAATTTCTGTTGGTTTGTGTGTATTTTTTATCCCAAGGACTGAAAGAAAGATGTCTTGTGAATGGGCCTGCTTTTGTCTTCATTGATATTTATTTGTGATTTTTTTTAACCACTGTGTTTCTAATCACTTGCAATGAAATTAGTTTTTTGGTACTTTCTTTGTCAAGTAATATTTTTATGCTGAAGTTTCGATAAAAGTTTTGAGTAACAACCCAAATACGAAAAGAAAAAAAAAAACCTGTCATTCTATTTTTGTATGTTCACACACACACACACACACACACACACACACACACACAGATTCTATGCAAAGAGTTGCACGAATTTTCACAAATGTTGATGATTAGTGACCCAGAAATCTGAAAGTGCTTCTTTGTTTCAAAACTCCCAAAACAAATGCATGAAAATACTAAGATCCATTTTAAAATCCTAAAAACAATATTTCAAGTTTTAAATTTAGTTTTATTTTCCTTCATCTTTTTAACTACCCAGTATGGAAAGCGTGTGTAATGGAGGCTAGAAGAGCTGTGCCGGTATGATAGGAATAAAAAATTATTAATCTAGTCAAACGCAAATGAATACATTTGTAAAATTAAAGATTACACAAAGTGGATTGAACATAATGAAAACACAAAATGCCCAAGAATTCTGTTTGCTCATTTAAACAAATAAAATCGAACAAACAGCAAAAATCCCTTTGGAGTGCACTCGCATGCGTCTGCTCATTGTATTATATGTTGGTACCACTAGATGTCCCTGGCTGCAGACTGTTGTTCTTTTAGCTTGCCAACTGAAACGACTGACAAGAGGCCATTTTTAGAAAAAGAAAAGAAAAAAAAAAAGTAATAACACTGATAAAGACACTTTAACATCATGCTCTGAAGATATGTTCAAATAAGGATTTCTGCTGGAAATGTCATGTGAAATGTCACAGGATGCGTCTGGAAGTTTCTCTTTAGATTAGCAAATCTACAAGTATATCTTTCAGTAATTTGAGTGGTAAAACATAAATGAAAATGTTAAAGCTAAAGATAAGAATTTAGAGTGGAATATATATATATATATATATATATACACACACTACCAGACAAAAGCCTGGAATCGGTAAGATTTTTAATGTTTTTAAACCTGTTTTTCTCAAAATTCCCTTTCTGAAAATCACAGCGATCAGCCGAATTCAGATAACATTAACTTTTGTTACAGACAAGCTATGAAAGAAGTAAAAACGGATTTGGAAATGACTCGAATCCAGATTTCATAACATATGATAGGTAAAACTTGACCATGTGAAGATCACATCACATATATGAAGCCCATTTCTGCGACACAAGAAAAAAAACTTTTCTTAATTATGATATAAAAAGTCAGAATTGACATACCAAGTTATATGAGAAATCGAGATTATGACATACTAAGTCATAATTATGGGAAGAGAAGTTGAAATTACGAAATAAAAAGTCATTATGACATAGAAAGTCATCCTTTTGATTTTTTTTTTTTTTTATCTTATAGGTTAAATGTTTCCTTATAATTTCGACTTTTTGTCATAATTCTGACATAAATTGTCAAAATTATGACTTATTAGTATATCAAAATTTGCTTTTTAATTTCTTATTTTGACTGTCATAATTTTGACTTTTCATCTCATAAATATGACTGTAGTATGTCATAACAAGTTATGATTTTTATGTTGCAGAAATGGGCTTCCATAGCCTACTATTAATAATTAAAGTATTTTTTTTTTGTTGTTGCATTAATACATATTATACAGTAATTTATACAGTAAATTTGCAGGCGATGTCAAATAAGATAGAGAGGTTTTTGTGGCAGAGGAGAAAAGATTTAAAAAGTGAAAAAGCGTATTTATATTAGCAATACAGACCAAACAGGCTGGAAAGGCAGTGCTTGAACTGACATTTACATCCTAATGAACGAATGGCATTACGTGAGGTCACGATGCACTGGGAGCGAGTCAGAAGACATGGCTGTTCTTCATGGATCATCTTACTGTAAAATAAGATTAGTTTACCGTGACATGATATGTCTGCAGAAAAGAACCTCATGAATCTTAGCTGAATAATAAATGAGGGTTGTCATTACAGCTCAGCAAAATATTAAACACAGGTGGATTTCAATCTCTGACTCCACAACCACAATATCCTCACAATGCAGGAAATATTGTTGTAATCGCTTCTAAATAAGAGGCTTACTGCTTCTCGGCAGCTATAGAAGGGTGGGGTGAGCTTTTTTTACATACACGACACACACAATACACTAGATTACATTAGAACACTTTAAACAGTAATACAGATTGTTTCAAAGCAGCTTTACAGTGATGACAAGAAAATGATTCAGTGATGCAAACAGAGTTCATTTCAGCTGTACAGCAGCTCTGAAAGATTGTTCAGCTCAAGTCAGTTCTGTTGTGGAGATGATCAGTTGGTTAATTGGTTCATTTCTTCTATAAAGCAGTTCTGGAGAAAACAGTGCTGTCACCTTCAGCTCAGTTCAGTTCTCATCTAATAGTGTCAGTGCAGTAAAATTAATAGTATTGCTAAATATTAAGCGGCCCCAACTGAGCAAGCCAGAAGTGACAGAATGGAGAAAAACCTTGAGAGAAACCAGGCCCAGTTCTCCTCTGGCCAATGAATGAACGCCACGTAATTATGATTCAGGCTGCACTACAAGGTAGCATTCAAATATTTAATCTAGATAGATAGATTTCAAAATTATCCCCGAGCCCAGTGGTGAATACGACTTGAGAGAAGCATGTGAAGACAGTACCCACCCTCCAAACCAGTTCAGCACAAACTTACTGCTAAACAATGTTACAACAAATACTAATGCACATACATACTGGATTGTATAGGTCATGATGATTCAGGCATCTTGGCATGATAGTGCGCAAATATTTCTGCCCGTTTTCGCTCGTGTGATCGTGATCCTCTGCTTTCCCACTAAGCCAAAGCAGCCTTGTGTACAGTGTATGGCACTGAGCAATTACTTTAAGCTAATAAAAGAAAAATACAGAACTTTTCTGGTGTTATTTTTTGATTGGTTGGCATTCTACAGCCTTTCATAAAACTCTTCAACGCACAGTCCACATCAATTTTTCAATCAATGCACATTCGTAAAACCCCTGCTCTGTCTTACCTGAGAGGCACAGACACTGGGTGGCTCTATTACATCTGTTTAATTTATATGCTTAGCATCACTGCTCAAGGCACACATTTAATAAAGACCAATCCATTAATTTAATGCACACACTCATCATTAATGATGTAGGCATGTGTACTCAGTATTTGCTAATTAATCTTCCCTCGGGTGGGATTACGGCGCAGTCTTCGTCTGCAGGTCTGTGTGTGTGTGTGTGTGTGTGTGTGTGTGTGTGCATTATTTGAATACTTGCCTGCAACCATCACTGGATGATTTGATTCTATCACTGACAATCCACTGGATGAATTTCATGATGTCTGAATTGGGTGAAACTATTTCCTGTGCTTAACGACAGGATACACAATAAGACTGAGCCTGTTGAATATACTTTTTTTTTGTCATTTTGGAAAATTTGTCCTGGACTCAGCCATCTACAGTAGACACTCAACATATACTACACAATTAAATAATCCCCCAAAAATGAAGGTAGATGAGGTCTATAAAATATTAACTGAATATATACTGAATAAAAGTATTAATTTCTTACATCGAACTGACGCTAAATGTCTGAACGCTACTGTATAGCGTATCCATGTAGAACAGATTTAACAGGGAGACTCTAAAGGGAGATGCAGAAGATATGAGAATATAAATGAACTGTAGATTATGTGAGAAGCCGAAACATTTCTCACTGGTGTCATGATCGAGCTGAAACATTAGCCTGAAGGCACAGAGTCACATGCCCAAACACACACTCATGCACAATCAGATAAGATCCTTCTGTGTGTGTTCGGGGATTGAAGCAATATGGCTGGACTGACATCTAACTTTCCTAACCCCTTGACCACCTCACAAAATGGAGTCATTTTTTTTTTTTTTTAGAGAAATCACTCAGCCATCTGTTTTCCGACTGTGTAAACTTTCCCTGCTGTTGCCGGAGGAGAGCGGAGGGGTGACTGAACAGAGATCAGCCCTTCTCCCTCAACACGATGAGGCTTTTTAGCCAGCACTTATAGAATGGAATATAGAGTAAGCATCAAACAGAGAAGCAGCAGGCTATTTCCTTTAAACAAGCAGGAGGGGTTTCCATTTTCCTAGCAGAATTGTTTAAATCTATCAACTGTAAAGATGTCCCAGGTGAAATCAAGTCTTCCTTGAAATCTAAAACAGGAATGTGAAATGATCCGAGCGCACGATGATGTCTTACATTTATGACAAAATGTTCTAACATTTCTGTCAAACTTCTAGTTAACATGTCTTGTGTATTTCTGTAATCCATTTTCAGGTATACTTGCAGACAGACACACAGACAGACAATGAAATTCAATACAGCTGAGGACATGCATATGCACAAACAAACACCCATTTCATATGGTCTCCATCAAAGCAGCTTTTGTTAGACATTAGATATCTCTGGTGGCTGTGAAACTGGATGTGAAGGTCAGGTCTTTCATGTCAGTCTTACACAGAACAGCCTCTCCATATGTCACTGAGTGATCAAGATTAGAGAGCATCAAGAAGACAGTCAGTTCCCCTCTGACACCCTCTCCACACACACACACACACACTCACACACACACACACACACTTCTTTCACACCTATATCAACATAAATGAAGTGAGCAAACAGGTATTGCAATTTTATAAAAAAAAATCAAGGCATTAGTTTGGTTTTAACATTGTAGAGACATTTTAAAATGAGTTGGATTATACAGATGTAAATCTATACACAGAAATCCCTAATGCTGCAATCAAAAAATAAAGGTCTTATTTGTCAGTTTAAAGTCACACATTCAAAATTTTTAAGTTAAGAAATTCAAAGTTTAAGCAAGCAGAACTGGCAGATTTCTATTTTGTATACATTTTAATTGTTTTTAACTTGAAATGTTTGAGTACTACGGAAGAGGATTAGGGCCAAGCAATAATAAAAAAAATAAAACCATCTCGAGATTAAACGCATTAAATTTCGAGAAAAAGGTCGAGATAAAATGTTGAGAATAAACTCGTTAAATTATGAGAAAAATGTCGTTAAATTTTGAGAAAAACGTAGAGATAAAATGTTGAGAATAAAGTCATTAAATTATGATAAAAAGTCGTTAAATTACGAGAACAAAGTTGTTAAATTACAAATTTGTTCTCATAATTTAATAAGACTTTTTTCTCATAATTTAATGTCTTTAGGACCTTGGAAATGTTTTATTTCTTTTTCAACCCTTTCTCAAAGTCCTTGTGGCAGTGTTCTGAACTCGTAGAGTCCAAACTTGATGTGAATTGGGTGCAATTGCATTGGCTTTTATTCCAGGTGTGGTTTCCACTGTTTCCTGAATGAGCAAAAATATGTATAGGACATACTCCTTACAGTATACCTGTCCATTTTTGGTGGTTTCAAGCCAATATGTATAGAAATTGTCTTTCTTTTGGAGCATTTCTTTGTTCTTGCTGTGCTCTATCCAGAACCAGTTTGGTAGCTCTAGGAGTCCATGGCCATTCACACCTTGGACTCAGACATGGAGGGCTGAGGTGAACAAAGGCAATTCATGATGAGATTAGCCTGTGATCAATGATGACATCTTTCCTGTCCTCCACCTTTGGCAGTCCTGATTACAATAGCACTTGCTAATCTCCATTTAACATTAATCTTGAACAAAAAAACATTATATAACACTTAATTTTAACATTTACTCTCCCTTTCGAGTGCTATGGGCACAGCATGCTGGGAAGTAGAAATCCCAGCCCAGTTTCAGTTAATCTCAAGTTCATCTAAAATAAAAGAAATACGTTCATAAAACTCAAAACAATTAAACAGTTATTTACTTAAAATATATCAGTTCTGTGAACTTAAGAAAAATAAAGTTCTAAATACTCATAAAAGTTAATTTGACTGAACTAATTTGTTTAATTTTAGTTTGTCCTACTCAAACCAAATAAGTATTTTGAGTGTTAGGGTTTACATTGTTGTGCTGATTTTTTATCATTCATGTTATGAGAATGTGCATGCTTTAAAAAAAAAAAAAACATAATACAAACCCGATTCCAAAAAAGTTGGGACACTGTACAAATTGTGAATAAAAACAGAATGCAATGATGTGAAAGTTTCAATATTTCAATATTTTATTCAGATACAACATAGATGACATATCAACTGTTTAAACTGAGAAAATGTATCATTTTAAGGGAACAATAAGTTGATTTTAAATTTCATGGCATCAACACATCTCAAAAAAGTTGGAACAAGGCCGTGTTTACCACTGTGTGGCATCCCCTCTTCTTTTTATAACAGTCTGCAAACGTCTGGGGACTGAGGAGACAAGTTGCTCAAGTTTAGGAATAGGAATGTTGTCCCATTCTTGCCTAATACAGGCTTCTAGTTGCTCAACTGTCTTAGGTCTTCGTTGTCGCATCTTCCTTTTTATGATGCGCCAAATGTTTTCTATGGGTGAAAGATCTGGACTGCAGGCTGGCCATTTCAGTACCCGGATCCTTCTTCTACGCAGCCATGATGTTGTAATTGATGCAGTATGTGGTCTGGCATTGTCATGTTGGAAAATGCAAGGTCTTCCCTGAAAGAGACGACGTCTGGATGGGAGCATATGTTGTTCTAGAACTTGGATATACCTTTCAGCATTGATGGTGCCTTTCCAGATGTGTAAGCTGCCCATGCCACACGCACTCATGCAACCCCATACCATCAGAGATGCAGGCTTCTGAACTGAGCGCTGATAACAACTTGGGTTGTCCTTGTCCTCTTTAGTCCGGATGACATGGCATCCCAGTTTTCCAAAAAGATCTTCAAATTTTGATTCGTCTGACCACAGAACAGTTTTCCACTTTGCCACAGTCCATTTTAAATGAGCATTGGCTCAGAGAAAACGCCTGCGCTTCTGGATCATGTTTAGATATGGCTTCTTTTATGACCTATAGAGTTTTGACCTAAGATTAGCACTGTGCAATTGTTCTCTGAGAAACTCCTTTCTGATATTGCTCCACTATTTTTCACCGCAGCATTGGGGGAATTGGTGATCCTCTGCCCATCTTGACTTCTGAGACACACTGCCACTCTGAGAGGCTCTTTTTATACACAATCATGTTGCCAATTCACCTAATAAGTTGCAAATTGGTCGTCCAGCTGTTCCTTATATGTACATTTAACTTTTCCAGCCTCTTATCGCTACCTGTCCCAACTTTTTTGGAATGTGTAGCTCTCATGAAATCCAAAATGAGCCAATATTTGGCATGACATTTCAAAATGTCTCACTTTCAACATTTGATATGTTATCTATATTCTATTGTGAATAAAATATAAGTTTATGAGATTTGTAAATTATTGCATTCCTTTTTTATTCACAATTTGTACAGTGTCCCAACTTTTTTGGAATCGGGTTTGTACTTCAACCAAAAAAAGGGTGTTTGGAACATCATGAGGATTGAGGAATGATGAGTGAACTTTGATTTTTTCAAACTGTCCCTTTAAGCCTTAATACACAAAATATGAAAACAATGGTTAAAAAAAAGGTATCACTTTCCAAACATAAAATGAAAATCATTACTAAAATAAAAAGTATAGTGAAACATAATATAAGTTTCCTGGGGACAACACTGGAATGAAATGAACCAAAGAATTGTATTGAATTTTTCAATTCAATTCACATTTATTTGTATAGCGCTTTTCACAATACATATCGTTTCAAAGCAGCTTTACAGAGAATGCATGTCAGCACTACAATATTAGAAGAATGCAGTTAGCAAATAATGTAATAATTTGTGCAATTAATTTACAAACACTGTTAGCATTTAATTTTAAGGTAGAAGCAATGAGCTCCTGGAAAAATGAAATACATCAACAATAATTAGGATATATAGAAATTTGGGAATGTGCATGGTGCATCTTCTGAGATCTTCGCAGGAGTTGGCGTCGTCTCTTCATAGGTGTGGGTCATCTGAGGTCTTCTTAAGAGGCTGGACCCAAACTGAAGCCGATGTCCTCTCTAGTCACCTCGGGATGACTAGATGACTATGCATTATGTGAACGCTTGGCTAAAGAGATGCGTCTTTAATCTAGATTTAAACTGGGTGAGCGAGTCTGAGCCCCGAACATTATCAGGAAGGCTATTCCAGAGTTTAGGAGCCAAATGTGAAAACGCTCTCCCTCCTTTAGTGGACTTAGATATCCTAGGTACAGCCAGAAGTCCAGAGTTTTGTGATCTTAAAGAGCGTGAAGGATTGTAGGGCGATAGAAGATCGGTTAAGTACACAGGAGCTAAACCATTTAGAGCCTTATAGGTCATTAGCAATACTTTATAATCGATACGGAACTTAATGGGTAACCAGTGTAGAGCTGATAAGATTGGTGTTATATGATCATATTTTCTTGACCTGGTAAGAACTCTAGCAGCTGCATTTTGTACTAATATTGAAATTGAGTAAGCATACATCAAAACTATAGATAAAAAAAATAAAAATAATAAAAAAAAACATTTAAAATAGCAAAGAACTAAATATAGTGTAACAGACTTTACATGACAGACTTTAATGGAAGTGCCTGCTCTTTTTAACTTTGACTTTTTAATTACATTTGACTTAATTATGGAAATAATTAACATGCAGAAACTTTAAAAATGGATAACACAAAATTATCTAAATTAAAACTGACAACATTTTGAGATGACCACCATGATGCAGTGTGACCATGATGAAGCTCTTAATCTGTGTATTGGAAAGAAAGAAAAAAGTCAATATGAATAGGATATTGCCCATCAAAACAGGGAAGGCTATAACAGCAAAACAAAACAGTTATGGGAGGGAACAACATGTCCAGATCTGTGTAAGCCATTCAGACAAGATGTGATCTCAGCATGAGGGAGAGATTTAAACCAGGAGAGACAAAGAAAAGCTGAGAGGTCTTTTCTAACCTGAGAGTGTGAACTCACTTCCACACCGAGGCTGGCAATCACTACCACAGGAGGCACAACAACTTAACAAAGGGGAAAATGGGATTAGAAGAGGATGTTGATTATTCACAAAGCAGTGAATGTCAAAGGACTTATTAAAAGCTCAGATGAAAAATGTTTGAAGAGTAAAAGCAGTAAAGAACGGATAATGTTTTTTTTTTTTTTTTTTTTTTTTAGCAAATATTAAAACAGAAATCTCTTTACAGCTCTTCTGTGAAGTCAGTGACACTCTGGGATTGATTTCTCGCATGGCTTGATGTTTTCCAATAGAATCATAAAATGAAGTCATAGCCCCTGATTAGAAAGGAAAACACTCCACAGCATGCATCTTTCTGTGTTTTGTAATGTTGTATTGATTTACAAAGATGTAAAGCAGAATGCCAAGGATTCAGTTGTCTCTAACTTGCAGATACACTGATTAACACTAGATGTTTGTAAACTCATTCCTGACTGCCATATTAAACCAAAAACACTATTCTGCCATCAACAATATTGAACAAGTGGGTAAAACATTGGCACCTACCAGTGACCGGGGGCATCGATTTTCAATTCTCAAACAATTCTCAGCGTGTGCCTGACAACTTATTCTTAATAATTCTGCGAGACCACACGAGACCCGCCAACTCTCTGACATCCCTTGTCACAGCAGGCGAGCAACATCGACATCTCCCAGTATCTGCCTTCACTGGTGACAGCCATGATCATGATTGCCCTGAACTTTTTCATTGTTTCATACCACAGTGAAATTAAAACACTATTAAAACATCTCAATACAGCCAGCCTAACTTAGGCAATATCCCTCCATTAAGCATAACAACGAGCAAGCTAGTCTGGCATTGACATAAAATAGCTTTGTGCAAGGTCGGAAATGCCACCAAATTAATAAAAATGTCCCCAAAATTCAAGATGTGAATTGGCCACGTATGAGTTCTTGTATTTTGAGTAATAATACATAATACACTTAAGCAATATCTTTTTTTTTTTTTTTCGAATATCAGCACAATTGTAAAATGTGATAGTTCAACAGCAATTTTTAGATAAAACATTGTACATTTTGAATGTTTTTGCTGTATTTCACCAATGAAAGTAGTTCCAAACAAAGCAGAAAAGTCATGTTTCAAGACCCATTCATAAAGTCAGTGGACACTTGTGCTTCATTCCAATTCGGTTACCTATACTAAAAGTATGTACTCTTTTTGTGAAGAAGTGTGTAGCAGAAGAATAGGCAAGCATTTGGGCATACTATCACATCATAAAATTTAGTCTTTAATGGACTCGCTGTTGGACAGTTAAAATCCTCCACATTTCATTTCATTTCATTTAAAGGTGCAATGTGTAAATTTAAGGAGGATCTCTTGACAGAAATGCAATATACATAACTATGTTTTCAGTGGTGTATAAAGACCTTACATAATGAACCGCTGTTTTAATTACCTTAGAATGAGCCATTTCTATTTACATACACCGCAGGTCCCCTTACATGTTTAAGTTGCCATTTTGCGCCAGCACATTTCTACAGTAGCCCTAAATGGACAAACTGCTCTACTGAGTGTGTTTGCTTGACTGTCTACTCTTTTCTGTCTCAGATGATGACATCTTGGACTGTTTTGCTACACTACTGATCAAAATTGACACCGTTCAGTTTAGTGATCATATAGTAAAGTGTTAAACATCTCATAATAAAATATTCTAATGGCTTACATCATCTTGTCTCTAACACATTACATCTTTATAAAGCTGCTTTCTCGTTAAATTCTTTTGTCTTGTTCACAAAAATTCTTTAGAGGCTTATAGTGTTCAACAGAATAAATTATATCTTTCATTCAGACCGACAGGACAGGTAGTCTGTCATAAAGAGGGGATAAAAGGGATTGAGACCAGATAGAGGAATCTAATTACTGCAAGCTGCTGATGGATGTCTGTAGACCTCTTTTGTTAATTTAGCTTTCAAACAAAGCTGAACAAAACAGTTCATACCCATTGAAAAGCACAAAATTACAGCTTGTGAAGTAGAAACATCCATTTAACACTACTTATTCAGTTCCCAAACATTGTGAGCTGTTTAGGCACCGAGTGTGCTGCTGCTTCAAAAAGATAACAGCATAATTATGCTGGTTGGCATGAAATAATAATTCACCCTATCTACTGTCTAAATGCATTTTATTATGTAAAAATTCATGTATGTCTTATTCTTTAATTTTTAATCACATTTTTTTTTAATCAAAATGTTATAACTTGATCTTCCCATGAAATGACAGACTTCTCTCTGCCTGGTGGTGTATGCAGGACCACTCCAATCATTTAACAAATAAATTATTAATAGTTCTAAGTCCACATCACATATATATGATATATATAACACATGATATATAACACATCATATATAATGATATATATCACTATAATGATAACACAAAGGCACAGTATTGTTGGAATCACTTTCAGAACTTCACAGATGGCACAAAATGTGGCGGCAAGACTTCTAACATGTACTAAAAAACATGACCATATTACTCCAGTGCTGCGCTCTTTGCACTGGTTGCGATATGCGTTGATTTTAAAATTCTTCTCTTAGTATTTAAATATTGAAATGGTTTGGGCCCTCCTTACCTTTTGGAACATCATCCAGTTGTGTCTCTCCGGTCGTCTAATCAGAGATTGCTACGTATTCCGAAATCAAAGCTGAAAAGTGACCGTGCCTTTTCAGTAGCTGCTCCCAGATTGTGGAACGTGTTACCCTCCAGAATTAGATTTGCTCCATCATATCTGTTTTTAAATCTAGGCTAAAACTTATTTTTTTTTAACTAAAAAAAAAAGTATATGTAAAAAAGGTAAATGTATATGTACCTTTTTGTCTCTTGCATTGATGTAAAGCACACTGGTCAACTGGTGTTGTGTTTAGTTGTGCTATAGAAATAAAACTGACATGAACAAGTAAAATATTGAGGGTCACTCAGAATTCGAATGATATTAAAGCATTAGTTGACTTCAGAATTAAAATGTCCTGATAATTTACTCTCCTCCATGTCATCAAAGATGTTCATGTCTTTCTTTCTTCAGTGGAAAAGAAATGAAGGAAAACATTCCAGGATGTTTCTCCATATAGTGGACTTCACTGGGGTTCAACGGGTTGAAGGTCCAAATGTCAGTTTCAGTGCAGCTTCAAAGAGCTCTACATGATCCCAGACGAGGAATAAGAGTCTAATCTAGAGAAACCATCGATTTTTCAATGGAAATTTGAATTCTGAAGTGAACTCATCCTTCAAAGAGCCTGAGCATTTAAAGCAGCAGTCGACATATCTTCAGTTTGCGCTTGTACAGTCCCAATTCTAGAGTTGGGACATTTTGTGAAAAACAACTCAAATTAAGAATCTGTGATTTGTTAATTTTCTTGAACCTCTATTTAACTGACAAAAATACAAAGAAAAGATTTCCAATGTTTTCACTTAACATCTTTATTGTATTTTGTAAGTACAGACAAATCTTGATTTTGATGGCTGCAACACACTCCAGAAAAGTTGGGACACGTTTACCACTGTGTCACATTTCCTTTGAATTACAATTTTTAATCATTTGGGAATTGAGGATACTAATTGTTGCAGTTTTGCAAGTGGAATTTTTACCCAATCTCACCTGATACAAGACTTACAGTACATGCACTTACAAGTACTTACCGTGCACTTACCTAAGAAAGTACTGGGTAATATAAGGTAACTACATAGGTTAAGGTTAAGTTTAAGTTATTACCCAGTTATTGCAATTACCATAATAAGTACATGTGTATGTATGTACATGGGGAACAGGACTGTAAAATAAAGCGCTACAAAGACATCTGATCAACAGTCTGTGGTCATCGTTGTCTAATTCTCTTTCATGATGTACTGTAGATTTTCAGTAAGAGTCAGATCTGGACTGAAGTCAGGCAGTCAGACACATCCACTGTACGGTGTAGAGTTGACATGTCATTTTTTATGTGACTCTTGTTCTAGGCAAATTAACTAGTTATTCAGCACAGTTCATGTGTTTCGATATTTTCCCCTAAACAGTCCTTCTTTTGTATCATTTAAACATAACATGAAAGACAGGTTTACCATTTATGATCATGACAGGAGTTACACAGACAAAGACTAATCTCATGTTATCATGGAGAATGTTTAAATGTTGCAGTCATGCTTTAAAAACAATATTTAGTGGCTAGTCATCACTTTTTACTTGGATGTAATTTTTTTTAAGATAATTTATTTTCTTTGGTAATTGACATTATGCCACAAATTTCACAAGTAAATCAGAAAGAGAGAGCCTGTCAATAACCTTTCTTAAAAGAGCGCTTTATTTGCAGTCTGAGCAGGACTAAAAGCTCAGTCTGTTTTACGAGTTAATTAACTTCAGCAGATATTTCTCTCTTCCAATCACAATAGAGATGCAAACAGTGACAGCCATGCAGAATAAGGTCAGGAGGCTCCGAAATAATTATAAGATGCCTGGAAGACGGAGAGAGAAAGGAATGTGAAGAGATGAGTAATTGTGTGTGTGTGTGTGTGTGTGTGTGTGTGTGTGTGTGTGTGTGTGTGTGTGTGTGTGTGTGTGTGTGTGTGTGTGTGTGTGTGTGTGTGTGTGTGTGTGTGTGTGTGTGTGTGTGTGTGTGTGTGTGTGTGTGAGTGTGTGTGTGTGTGTGTGTGTGTGTGTGTGTGTGTGTGCTTTTGTTTATATTACATTGTGGGGACCAAATGTCCCCATGATGTAATATAAACCTGAGTTCACCTACATCGTGGGGACCAGCCAGCGGTCCCCACAATGTAAATGGGTTTATAAATCATATAGAATGAGTTTTTGTGAAAAAGTAAAAGTGTGCACAGTTTCCTGTGAGGGTTAGGTTTAGGGGTAGGGGCAGGGTAGGGGGATAGAATGTACAGTTTGTTCAGTGTAAAATGCATTGAAGTCTATGGAAAGTCCCCACAATTCACAAAAACAAACATGTGTGTGTGTGTGTGTGTGTGCTAATGAGTTTTCAGTGCGTTCATATGTTTGGTTGAAAGACCTAAGGTAATGAATTGTAAGAGATTAAATTCAGGGCAGAACTGGGCTCTGGTTGTTATTACTTTGAAAGTGGCCTCAAGAGTAGTCTAAGTGCCAGGCACAGAACAGGCACAGAGAATCACCTCTCACATCAAGACCGCTCACATCCACAAATCTAAGTAAAGATACAGAGCATGACCACAACTCTACTCAAACGTCATATCTATAAATAGAAAGCCTTTTGAAAAGTACAAGACATCAGAAATTGACGTCCATTTCAAGATCCCATAGGTCAGATTTCCTTCTAAATTTTGCCACGTGAAATTGTCATGCAAACCATATGGTATTTTAGGATACTTTTAGCAAATCAAATGTTTTTGAGAAGATTATATGGTGGAAAACACCACATCACGGGCATCATGTCTGTATTTCTCTTTGAGCATCACAGCATCTCATGTATGAGTTGGATGCAAAACTTACAATCTAAGCATAATTCATTCATTTAATTCATGAAATTTGAATTTAATGAACCAAACCCTGCAAAATGTTGAATTTAAATTTGAATCAGAATTAAAGAAATAGGTATTTTATGAATTAGTATAACACAAGTGTTACAAAAAAACTTTTTTTGCCTAATTGACTAATTGTACTGATATACAGAATACATTTTTTTTTTCTGATTTGACACATTTATATAAATGTCATACTGTCAAAACTATTTACAGGGCATCAAAACATATTTTTTTTAGGGGGGGGGGGTGTTTCTCAAAAGCTTCGTTAACCAACTAACATCGCAAGTTCTGTCGTTACAAACATATTTCAATGATTTGGTGTTTCCCGAAACCATCGTTCAAACAAACATTCGCAAACTCCCTCGCAGGTTTGTGTGGTTGGAGCGATAGCTCTCGAGCTGTGGATAGAAACATTGTTTGTTTTTATGACATGTGGACTTAATAAATCGTTATCTTTAGCACAATATGTGCAATGTATATCTTTTATTTCAAATATATACAAATATCATTTACATATTTTAGTTTGTCAAGAGATTTAAAGTGTTGTTTCTGAAGAGTGTGCATGTGCGTACGTGCTCTAGTATGTAAGAACGAGCCTATGATTGAATCTGGAAATAAAGCAAAATAACTGAGGAAAATGAGAAGTAGTCATCAGATGCCATGTCCGTAATTTATAGCAGAAAATCTAGCATTAATTCGATCTCAATCGGATTAATTTAAAGAAGTTATTTCTCCACCACCTGCATGACATCATTCAGCAGTGGTTGAACGTCAGGTTTGCGACAATACGGTTTCATGAAACAGTCGTGACCAGCTAGTTGATTTGTTCAGCGATGCTCAATCGTACTATGGTAGTGAAGCAGCGAGTTAACGTCGTTGTTCAGGAAACGCACCCCAGCACTGCAACATTTTCACCACATTGTTTTCAGATAGCTTCATGAACACATTTACATTGAATATATTGATTATATACTGAGTAAATTAAATATATAGGCTTCATGAAAATGCAAAAGGCTTCATAAATATAGTCTGGTGTGACAGAAGAGGCAGAGAGGCACGGGGAGAAATCACTTTTGTGCAAGAAAGTAATGGGGACAATATGTCAGACAATTTATATACCCTGTAAAGCAGTTTATAATCACCTCTGTCTATCTCCTCCCTCTGAGGGTTGGGTTTGTTTCCTCATGTCATGGTACAGTAAGTCACAGCCCGCCAAGTTCCTCCGATTTCATGCATCACGATCCATTTCATTATCTCCCTGCTAGCAGATGTCATTAGGAAAAATAAACTGATTTACATTTAGCATAAACAAACAGAAACTCATAAATATTTATTACACATGTATGTTTCTGTATATTTCTTTTGTGGGTGATTTGTATCTTTGTCTTCCTCAATCTTTCTTTTTGCATTCATGTGGGTATTGTGACTCTAATGACTACAGGTGTTTGATTGATGAGCTCCATTTATTTATTCATAACTGCTAAGCAGAACAGTAGTGTTCAATATGAAGTGTTTCTTTCTTTCTTTTTGTGCCAAACCCTTTTGCCAGATTAATTTTGGGTTTGTATACCTGTGAGAAACAGATGAAGCTTCTGCCAAATGTGGTGGAGTATCTGACAACCCCTGTATGGCACAGACTCAGATGGAGACTGCATTCCCTTGATGGATCCTCTCTCTCTGAAGCACTGCAGAACAGTTCAACAGCTTGAAATCTTACCAATGGCTGAGAGCTAAAATGACCTTTCCAGAGAAGATGATGCCAATTCCAGCTTGAACTAAATCGTGATATTTGATATTTAGTTCTTCAAAGGGAAAAGAGAGCTATGTGAACAGGTCAGCAATGCGTTCATTTCCTAGTGAATGCATGAACTGAATCTATACATTGATTACAGTGTAATTTGCTTTGGATAATAGTGGCATAGATGTGGTACAATAGGAAAAAAATATATCTATATAATTTCTTTTTAATAGAGTTTTAACTGAAACTCTTATACTAAAATCTCCTGAGAAAAACTTCCTAGTAATCTCACATATGTCTTAACTAAAACATTTCAAAACCTTTTTCTGAAAACAAACCAAAATTCAAATTTAAATATTAGATGAAAAATGAAAAGTGGAAATGTTGAAGTTAAATTATACTAAAATTACTGAAACTGAAATGACTGCACTTTATTTCACAGTATATGTGTACTTTCAGTGTACTTACCTCAGAAATAAATGGGAAATATAAGGTAACTCCATGGGTTAAGGTTGGGTTCAGGGTTAGTACATAGTTATTACCCAGTTATTGCAATTACTATAATAAGTACATAGTATGTACATGGGGGACAGGTCTGTAAAATAAAGCGCTACCATAGAAATGTTAAAAACCAAAAATCTAGTATAAAAGTGACAGAAGTACCTAAACTAAAAATAAAAATGAAATGATGAATGAAATAATACTACAATACCATAAATAATACTAAAATGACACTGCTCTAGAGTTTCAGAAGAGATTTCAACAATGTCTCAAAGTGAGCACAGATTTGCCAAGATACAGATAATTAAAGGTCAGATTTCTCATCATATTCTCTTATCTGAGCTATCACTCAAAAAAAGGTTCTTTAGAGAATCCTAGGGTTCTTTAACCAGCTTTATAGAACCCTTTCTGCCAAACAGGTTCTATATAAGGAGAACGAACCCTTTTGGCACAAAGAGTTCTTTGGGCTAAATGTGCTTTATATACATTATTAGTTATATTAGTTACATTAGATTTAGTTAAATGATTACACTATTGAATTATATTTGTGTTTTTTTACTTCAATTTTACTTAGGCACACCTTTCATTCTGAAGAAAACAAACTTATATACATTTTCAAGTTTAATAGGTTTATTAGAAAATAATAATTGCCGCATTATTCTGTAATGAAAACAAATTCAAATTAAATATAGCCTTCGTTGTTTCTTACAGAAGCCCTAAACCTCATAGTAAAAAAAAAAAAAACTTGGTGGAGAGGAAAAAAAACCCCGAAAACTTATCTCATTATTTCGACATATTAAAGCAGAACTCAGTAAGATTTGCGAAGCTCCCCCTACAGGTTCCTTCAGTGAATGACACTGTCATAAATACTCCAAGCGCAGCTCTGGACTACAGCGACTACAACGCTCGCCAGCGCAGTAGTTTTGCAAATACAGTACAAGAAATCTCGATGGAGGTGGGTAATTTTCGGAATTGTCTTATAAAGTCATAATATATACATTGTTTTTGAATTACAGTGAAGCATTTTGTCACTCTCGCGTGAACGTGAGGCGAGATTGTGTCGGGTCGGCGCAGCTCAACTTGCAAGTGCTGTATTCTGGCGTAGACGTGACAGAGGGGGTTAGTGCACGCCTCAAACACACCACTACAAGTCGATTAACTCAATTAACTATCGTAAGGACTTAGAAAACTATTTATGAAGGTAAAAAAAGTTACTTAGTTCTGCTTTAAGTGGTTATTTCAAGATATTAAGTCATTATTTAAACATAAGTCGTTATTTCAGCATAATATCTTGTTATTTCAAGATATTAAGTAGTTATTTCAACATAATAAGTCGTTATTTCAACATAATATATTGTTATTTCAAGATATTAAGTCGTTATTTCAACATAAGTCGTTATTTCAACATAATAACTCTTTGTTGTCTATCAAGTATAATAAAGGACGCTCACTCATCATCATCTTCAGTGACGTAACTAAAATATTGGGTCGCAATTCTAGCTTTTACTGCGATCACCGCGGTTTCGAATCCCCCTTTTGTCGAGTTCGCTCTTCTCTAGTTTCACATCACACATCAAAAAAGGCATTTATTTTGAATTAAAATGAAAACAATGTTATAAAAGTCCAAATAAGCTGCCTAACGAGTGTTTAATAACATTAAAAGTATTTATTGGGCAGGGTTAGCAGCATGTTCTCGTTCGATTAAAGCCACTAGAGGGCAGAATAAGACAGGGAATCAATTAAATAATGCAATAGTTATGTTGACCTACTGTTAAGCTGGTGCTCCAAAATCCCAGAGGGTTACCATTGGAATTTGTATTCATCCCAGGCTAACCTTTATTGAGGTTAAATTTGTGTTGTCCATAAATTCTCATAAATACTCTATAGGGGTTTATTCTATGTAGTTTTCATAACACTGGATATTCTACTAACCCATACTTCTAATACGTGGCCTAATAATTAATTTATTTAGCAATTACATAGATATAGAGTTTTGTGCTAATTGCCAGTATTGCTCTTTCAGCCAGCTTCATAGTTTATCTGTTAACTTTTAACCTTTTAGGCCTTCAATTAATTCAGAAATAAAAAGTGTGCTATAACTGCAAACACCAAATACTCACAGCTATATCCACAGAAGAAACATCTTCATCAGCTCCTCTCTTTGTTCTTCAGGGTTTCTCTTGAATTCATGTGTAAAACAGTGCGGTCTGGCTGTGATCACGTGATTTGGCTGCTCCTGAAACATCGTCTTCTTATGCGTTTTCTAGGTCCAATACAATCTACAGTACAAAGAAAAGTGTATTAGGATATAACGTGAACTCTCACCACCATTATAGTCCACAACCGTTTTTTAACACAGTTTTCAGGAATACATGTAAGAAATGACAAACCTCCTGGCGGAGAATATAGCGCAGACCCATACAGCACCGTAAACCACATTTCTTCTTTTTGATTCTTGAAAAAAACATGTAAGGTGTGTAAATATATCAAGGATTTAGCCAAATGTAATTAAAATAACTTTATAAAATAATTTTCTCACTTACTTTTGCCATGGGTCATATGTTTTTATTGTTTAAATGCTTATCTGAATGTTAAATTATCATTTAACGCTTATGAATTTAAAAACAATTCTACTAGTTATTTTTTTAGAAACGTTAATTTATGTTAACTCTTCTAACTATTGCTCTGTGAATTGCAGTATGTTTTATATTGCTTGTGTCATTGTAAATGCTAATAAAAATGTCTTAAATTTTTACATATTATGTTGATGTGTTATGCCTATGGGTATTTAAGTTTTTCTTGTGATAAAGTAACTATAAAAGCAGGTTAATTCATAAAATTTAATTAAAATAAATGAAAAACTAAATCAATAAAATGAACCCATAAAAGGTTCTATTTAGAACCTCTCTCCTGGCAATAAAGAACCCTAAATGGTTCTTTTGACTGAACCCATAAAAAGGCTTCTATATAAACCTTTTAGGGGCTCCATATATGAAGCACCTGATAGAACCTTTTCTTCTAAGACTATCCACCCCCATTTTATGGATTGGTGTTGGTTCTATTTTTATTCCTTGTATGGAATTTTTATGAGAAAGCCAAAGTTGATACTTCAATAATACATAATTGAGAACTCCAGAGAGATAAAGAGCCACCTCTGAGCAAAAATATCTTATCATCTCTACAATATCAATCCTATTTTTTTCTGCAAAAAGCTACAGGTGTTTGTATCACAGATAATGAAATTAAGATCTTTACAAAGCGAGATTTGCATGCTGAAGACCAACAAACAAGCCAACCCAGACAGCATATCTAATTCTGACATTCACGACCCATGTGGCCCATGGATGAATAACCTGTCATCTGAAGGGACAGAAAAGCATCATGAGTCATGCTGCTGGAGGTACGTCATGGTTTCATTGACCGCTCTAAGCATCACAGATTGCTGCTTCCCTTTGTCACAGCGTTTGTCTGAGGCTGAAGAGCAGAGAGTCACGTAATCGGATCAAGTGATGGGATCAATCACTTCTGTGTCAGAGCTGCTAACAGAAACACACACAAACAAAAGCATTTTAATGGGTACAAGCCTGAAGCTGTCACTGCACTAGATTCCTATGGGAATTTTAGAGATGTGGTACGGCTTGACAGTTCAATGGTGAGTGAAAGTCATCTTTATCACTGACTCTGTGCTATAAGAGGACAGTTTAGGAGATCACTGGATCTCTGCAAAAGGCAAGCCAAGTGGAAAATCCAATAATAGTTCTTTGACTTTTACAGAATGGATTCATGCTCAGTCACACCATGTTTAAATCAATCAAATAGTCTCCAAATGAAAGTGGGAGAAAGAGAAGAAGGCAGAGAAAGAGCAAGAAAGACTGGTTAAGGGCACAGTTCTGAAGTACAATCAGTATTTGTCATTCAAATCTAAAAAAAAATATTATTAAAGCAATTTCACATTTGAATATGCAGCAATGAGCATGAAGATGGAGAGAGGAATGAATAAAATAAATCATTCTCTATCAGTGGTTTTCTAGTAAAAAACAAAACAATTAACTAAATATCCTTAAATATCCTTAAAACAACTAAACAGAAATGTGACCTCACTGGTAAATACAGAAGTTTTTATAGCTTTTCCCTTTTTTCTTTTAAACATAAATCTAACTAAATTCACACAACAAGACTTAAAACAAGAGAAAACAAGAAAAAAACAATCATCTAAATATCTTGTACACGTCACAGTTTCGGTTTCCATGTTCTTTCTGTTTGTTTTCATTTGTTGCGCGTTTTGTAACCATGGACACTAACCCAATCATCACAGCTGTTCGTCATATTAGTTCATCATCTGTGTATTTAAGTTCATCCTTTTCATCAGTTCAGTGTCCGGTATTGTTTGTGTGTTGTGCACTCTGTCTCGCGTGTTGGCACTTATCTAATAAACCTCGTCTATTGTTATATTCATCTTCGCCTTCGTCTGGATCTTCCTTTCGGCGTTACAGAATACCGGACCCAAAATTATGGATTATAATGCTCAATTCATCATTTTGGTTTAGGAGAGCACCAATTTTTCTTGCCATCATCTGGATTGGGGCAACTTTCCACCACCCTATCGACCTCCCAGACACCACAAGACTGAAATGGACAGGGACCGTCATCAGGTCTTAGTGTGAAGAACAATTTAATGACCTTATAAAGGAACTTTGTTAAAGGTTAAAGGTTAAAAGGTTCTTCATGGAACCACTGATGCCAACAAAAGGAACTCTGTTATAGGAACTAGCCACTAGGATAGTTCCCAGAGAACTCATTTCTACCTCGGGCCATGTCCTGGTTGCATTCGCACGGGAATAGAAACTGTGAAGCGGCCGACTGCGGCGTCTTTAAGCGCGGCATTTACAAACACTAAAAACCGGTGGATAGAAGACGCCGTGATCGGAGCTGTGTTTGTTGTGTGTCGTGGGTCGTATTCAGTGAACTGCGAACAGGTGCACGTGCCAGAAGGGAGCGCGAGATTCGGTGAACTGCGACCTGCGATTCAGTGAACTGTGAACAGATGCGCGTGCCAGAAGGGAGCGCGAGATTCGGTGAACTGCGACCTGCGATTCAGTGAACTGTGAACAGATGCGCGTGCCAGAAGGGCGCGCGAGTGCATGGAAATATTAACGCGAAGGGCCTTGCATCACAGACCACCATCAGAAGCTGAAAGCACGCCTGGCCTCGGCGACTTACCTGACTGAATTTGGTGAGTGATGGCAGGGCTCGACAGGACTGCCCGATGGCCCGGGGCCAGTGTGAACGACGCTCGGGACAGTAGACGCACCGGTCACTTGCCCGATCGGGCCAGTGCTGTAGGGTGTGCGTTATATCGTCTATAATATCGTAGGCTACTTGTTGATTTAACGATCCGAAATTATCGAGTATGTCCCTCACTTTACAAAAACAGTCTAATGTTACTAGACACAGCATAGTTATTGTTACCTACGGTTAAAGTGTACGCTTTCACTGCGTGATTTAGTCTATTAAAATGCCCCCAAAATTCAAGATAAGGGGCAAAAATGGCCCTGTATATATTTCATATATAATTTAATAAAGTTAATCAATATTACACAAAGAGCTCCGTTTTTCTCCAAATATTAGCATGATTACAAATGTGATATTGGATTTATTCAGCATACAATTTAATGAACAAGAACTTAATATCAAGTGACTTACATTTTAGACACCAAATCGTCTGTTTCGCTGTATTTCACCAACGAAAATAGTTCCAAAGTCCACCGAATTGTTTTGCGTCTCTGAGCAACACTTCCTGAATGAATCAGCCGCTTGAATGAATCGGTTGAATCTCAATGATTCGCTCATTAACAGTGATTCGCTGCCACCTACTGGCGGGTTAAATTTCACATTTAAATTGTCTTCATTTTTAAAAATTTCAAATAACAGTATTTAACGTTTTATATTTTGAACATTAAAAACATTTTTATGCATCTGCAACTGCTCTTGATTAACTTTAATAAAAGTTATCTATTCTATAGTTATACATTAATTACAATTTCTGTACCTGAAAATCTTCTGTTTAAACCTACATAAAAAACTTGAAAAGCACCATTTCATTTATATGTTTGTTCTGTTGTATTTATTTGTGCTATTACTCGTAATTTGATTATTTGTTACTATTTTACTACTTACTGTTTATTTGTCTAATAATATTTAAAATAAATCTAGTAGCTTTTGGTGTCATAACCTTATGTATTGAGGTTAAATTTATCAAAAACAATGAAAACAATAACTATGCTTATTCTATAGGCCCATTTTCTTGTCTTTTACTTTTATTAATTTTTTTGTTGTGGGGCCCGGAAAATTTCGGCGGGTCAAGTAAAAATTTGAACTACTGGCCCAACTGGGCCAGCAGAAAAAATCCTTAGCGTTGAGCCCTGAATGGTTTCAATAATTTTAATATTTTCTGGTATATAAGTTACCCAGGAGCACTGTTGACATAGACTTAGCTAACGTTAGCTACAGCTTGATGAATTGAGTCATTGAACACAGTAGGAGAGAACACAACGTTAGCCAGCTAGCTAAAGCTCCGGTGGAAATCTATTAGCTAATGCTACCGTTTTTGAGGAGTTAGATTTTGAGGTGAGGGGACTGACAAGGCAGAAGGTAAAGTGGTCCACCGTTCTAATAAGTAGACCTGCCAACCTGTACACAATTTACGTAGCGGATTCGCATTTTGACTTCAAAGTATGCTGGTACGATTTGTAACTCTAAGCTACGCAAAAACCTGATGACGCCTCTGTGCACGCGCAGTCCTCAAATCAAGCAACAGCAAAAGAAGAAGAGTTCGACCAATCATAGCACTAGGTTCTTCCCCCAAATATACTGTAAATGTTAGACCCAGTGACAGGCTGGCATGAAATGGCTTGCATAATACTTAGTAAGGAGGCCATAATCATTTTTGACTCATGGCTGAAGTTAAGTTTCTCCAGCTCTCCCCAGGTTGGCAAAAAAAGCATCTCAAAATGCATCAGATTGATGCTTTAAAATGTGGAATATTTAAATGTTTCTTCCGGGGGAGCATACGCCCGGACACCCCTAGAGGGATAATATCCTTCTCACCTTTTTCACCCCTGACCCGTTTTCATGCCTGTAATGTTACCTCAGAACAAATTTCAAAATTCAGTGACCATAAACTCGTGACCAAAAATGAACTCTTGGGGGGGCTGGTGGTTGGGGTCACAGTATACTCACTACAAAAAACTAGACTACACCACTGATGGAGACGGAATGTGAACACATCATTTACGCGACTGAAAGAGCAAAAAGTGAGGCTAAGAGACAATATCTCCTACGACAACTTTCAATATGACATATCATCGGGATGGAGAAAAGAACACAACCCTGCAGACAACAGATAAATCGAGTGCAGCGTTAGTTCAGTCAGGCCATGTAGGCGTAGTGCTGCAAGCTGTCAAATCGCTCCAACCATTCTCCTCTTAGACACGGGACATGTATACATGGCATTGCTGCTCGGCAAGTATGCTCAAACTGCTCGCAACCCTCCCCATTATAAGCATGAGCATATTACTGTGGACTTTCTGGTTCTTGTCTTTTTTTTCATATCAAAAGGCCTTCAAGTGCTGGTTTAGTTTCCCCAAAAGGAGTTCCTTGAACTAAAATCGCTCCTAGTTCCTGTGGGGCGAACACGGCAAAATCTGGGTACTTCAGCCAATAGTTCTAGGAACTATGAAAAGGTTCCTCTGGGTGCAAAATCTCCTAAAGAACCTTCTTAAGAGTGTTCCTCTTTTAAAAGATCCAGAAACAAATAGTGATCCAGCAGCCTCCTAGCTTAACTGATGAACCCACTGAAGGCTCATTTTACAGCTATAATATACCATGTTTGAAGCTTTCTAAGAAAGCAACACTTAATGATTTTCATGAATCTTTTTGATTTTAACCTGCATGCCTCAGAGCAGCTTAATGGATATGCCATTATCAAGTGAGAGTAAACAGAACATACTGCTGGCTGCTAGTGTGTTAATACAATTTGCTGTACAAATCACATTTTCACTCATTAATCCTTCAGAGGAGGATGAAACTGTGTCGCAGTGGTAGCACACATACATACTTGCTGCGCATAATGGGGCGTTAACTCTGGCAGCCATTTTCAGCCATCAATCAACAGGGTGTCATTCTTTTTCAATGAGAATTGGAGATTTGAAGCAAACAAATATTTAAATGTTTAAACCTTGGATATAGAAACTAGCAAAAGCGTTCTTGTTTTTTTTTTCATGATGTGAGAAATAAATGCCACATTCTTTTCCTTCCTCAATTTCTCTGTATAACACACACATGTAAACAAGCACAAATATAATGTACCTTATAGTGTGTGTGTGTGTGAGAGAGAGGTAAATATCACATACAAATAAATTCTCTTCTTTGTAAGCCTGAATCAATACAGCTATTAGAGTCCAGATGAACCTCTGAGATGCATATAGACATTGTTAGTCATCCTTCACCTGATAAAATCTCCTCTATTGTTGGCATTTCATATACAACATTAAATTGGTCTTTTACTCAGGACTTCAAGTCCTTGTTCATTTCCATCCTTTTAGCATCAACAAAAATATGTGTGGGAAGAGAGACATAAGGCTTGAAAGGAAAGAGAGATATTAGGATGAAAGAGAAAAACAGCCAAGAGTGTTGGGATGACAAAGAAACTCAAAATGAGCTTTTCATTCTTATTTTCTCTTATTTCTTTCCCTCTCTCAGTGATTGCCCTCTTCTTATCAGCACTCGTTTACAATGGTCCTTCTCTTTGGACAATACAAATATCTTCTGTTCTCCCAAAAAAGAGGCTCAGAGCATAATAACCAGAGCATAATTAATATTTAAAAAGCTTTTTAAAATGGCTCTTTCACCAGGGTTAAAGATCTCCTTATAAAATCTCAAAGTCACACAATTGCCACTTAAACACAGGACCCACTCATTTAACCCCCTTTGAATTATTCATAGTTCATAGAGGACGAGGGGAGGGGGCTTATTCAATCACTGAATCAGATTATACACTTGGCCTGTACGTTGTATTAATTTCCATTTGCAGCACTAAACAGGACATACAACATGTTATTATTAATAGTTTATTTTTAAAGGGCCATTCAGTAGTTCTTTAGCTACCATTAGCAGTGCTGTTCTTCATGTACTACTCATATTACAGTGGTGTTAGACTCTGCATTGCCATCTATCAACAATGATCAGCATGTTCGTCTCTGAGTTTTATGTAAATTATACTGATACTAGGGAGTTTTAGAGAGTGGTCTGCATGATAATATATTCCCTTACCTGTCCAACTTGGGCATTACTACTTTTTCTCCAACATCCAATCTTTCTGCCTTATGTATGCTGTACTGATGTTTATGTTTGTCTTTAGACCTTTTCTGCTTCTTGGCCAATGACTTCTAATGTGCCTATATCCAAAGAACAGACAAAATATTGCTAGTTACTTTGTGTATTTATGATCCATTAGTGAAAATTGTTCCAGACAAAGTCAATGCATCAGCCACTGTGTCTCAACACACAATAGTGGTGTTCCATTCCTGAATTAATCATTTTTAAATGAAACCAGTTAAATAAGTGATTCAGTGACTCACTCATAAAATGGCTGAATTTGGAACAGCAAACTAACATACAGTTTATAACATGCCAATGCAGACTGGAGGATTTGTTTTTGTTTTTAAATAAATCATAATAATAATAATAATAATAATAATAATAAAAAAGCTTAAATTCAAGATCTCTAGTGAATAATTGTGTTAGTTTAGTTTTCACAGAAGCTCAAGACTGTATAAGTGTTACGGTCACCGTCATGTTTGTTTTGGTTTGCATTTTGTTTGAAAATTTGAGTGAAAAGTGATAAGAAATATGACATTCGCCATTTGAGAACTTCCACCGGATTTAATGGAATAATTCATCTAAAAATGAACATTCTTTTTCATTTACTCGCCCACAGCTCCTTCCAAACCTGCATAACTTTCATTCCTCTGTGGAAAATACAAAATATATATTTAGAGGAAGGTTTAGAACAGTTCGGGTGACCATTAACTTCCACTTTATGGACAAAAACAGCAACAACAACAACAACAACAATAAAAAACACCAAATCACATATACATAATAATAATCGCTCAACTGCATAAATTATGAAACTTTGCAGCATGAAAAAAACAAAAGGTTTATTTAAATTTTGAAATGATTATAGATCACATAAAAAGTGCGCAAAAGTGGTCCTTTTAAAAGCACTAAAAAGCTGTCACTGATCTTAGTTCATCGCAATGACACCATCTCATGAAGTTCTGTTATAATCAACAAAGCTGCATAAACTGCACAATTAATCTCTTAATTACTTTTTCATAATGAGAGGATTTGCAAGCATGCAGGACTTTTTGTACAGTTCTAATAGCGGTGAGTGGATTCTAACTTCAACAGCTCTGATTGGCTATTGCATTCAAAAAAGCGCTGAGGAGATTTTTTTAGAGTCAGATTCAGATTGAGATTTTTAAAATAAAAGATGGAGTACGATGAAATGGATCAGACTGTCCTACTAATATTGAATGGCAGAAGAAAACGTTATTTACCTCAAAACTCCGCCTGTCATCAGGCAAAATAGACAGTGGAAATGGATTGGTCGCAATTGTATCATACACTCATAACAGTTCTTCGTGCAGTGCCGTTACTTTGAAGGAATCGGATTTATTATACATCAAACGACAGCTCTATTTCGCCAAAGATGCTATTCTTCTGTCTCATATGGAAGCTGTGCCATATAAACGGAGGAGGCAAAAAGTGGAGGCTGAATAGAAGAGACGTGTTAGATCCCTGTGTAAAGAGGTTTGTCTACTGCTTAGTTTTTAAGTGATAAGTGCTCTCATCTTTTTCAGGGTTTCTAGTTGCATCTTTAGTGATTTTTCAACTATTTACCATGTCTTGTCCCAAGTAGGTGTATTTAGAGGTTTTTGCAAAAAAAAGCACAAGTGGATTTAGCTGGTTTTGACGCAAAAGAAAATCAAACTTGTTAAAAACCAATAAATTGTCTAGAGTGACATTTTTGAAAAAAAGTTATTTTATTCACTAGCTAATAACCTTATCATTACCTTTAAAACGAAACTCCTGAACTTGATCGTAAAAGCCTGGTAAAAAATGCTCATTTTAAAGAAAAGAAGTCTGATGGATTTAGAGGGTTTTGCATCTGAACTCTTCATGTGTAGAAAATGGCAATCTTGATTGGCCAAGAGGATGTTCACGTGACGTAACGTAAGTCTTCCTTCATAAATAGATGCAGGAAGACTTTTCAGGAATGAAAGAAGTATGGCAAGATGACACAGTATCTCACTCCCTCTCAGGGAATCAGGTTAAATACATAGCCTGAGATGTTCGCTTTTGAGTAAAACTTGATGCTGCGTCATGACATTGGCGCTATGGGAACATCAATACTGCCATTCTGAAAGAAGAAAAGAAAAGTTGTGAATTGCACAGGCACAAACTCTTGGCCTAACAATGAACAGTGAATAGCACAACAGTGTGGTGTGTTTGGAAAGGTTAACCTGCCACAGCACCACATAAAACAGAATTAGATATATTTCACTCACAGGGTACTTGATCAAGAACGAGGTCCAGATGGCCTACAGCATCTGAATCCAAAATTAAAGGTGCAGTATGATTTTAAAAAGGTAATTCCCCAAGCGTGGAGGTGACCAATGCAATAATAACTCCAATGGCCAAGTTATTAACCCAAAAGGACCTGAGTGCCTGGGGCTGAATCATTAGCTAAACTATAAAATCTTACAAATGTGTACAGAGAGGATCTGCCTGCCACAGTAAAAATGTCTGGTAATAATGCACTTATTGCTTACGCTTTCAAAGAGGCCACTATCCTAGTGAAGTGGTCTGTTATACCTAACGGTAAAGTCACACCACATGCCTCATAGGCTAAAGAATTTGTATCCACAATCCAATGAGATAAATGCCATTTAGGGATGCCCTGCCCCTGCTTCCAAAACAGACTAATAACTGTTCAGATTAAAGAAGATGAAGCCTCTCTTGCTCTGACAGATTTAATGGAAGTGGAGAGAAGGTCTGAAGTATGGTGGTGGACAGCCAAAACAGGCACTTTAGGAATGTAACCCCTGCCATGGGTGCAATTTAACTTTCACAAATCCAGGAGCAAAGTCTAGACAAGAAGAAGCAGCTAATGAAAGTCTTCTTCTCTTTTAAGCAAATTTAGAGCCAGTAAAAGAGCCATCTTAAGGGTCAGAAATTTATATAACGCTGACATCGAAGGCTCAAAGGGAGCCCCGGACAAACCTTACAGCACTATAGAAAGATCCCAGGAAGGAACTTGCTGTCTGCAGATAGGCCTCAGCCATCTGGTGTGGTGTCTGGTGTGGTACCAGATGGCTGAGGCCTATCTGCAGACAGCGAGCTCCTAGTGAAAGAAATCATGAAATGAGGGGATGTCTCCCAACTGAAGCCCTATCGACTTGATCATAACAGGCAGAAATAGCTGCCACATAAACTTTAAGAGTAGCAGGGGATAGGAAGGGCCTTCTTGTTCGGAATCTCCCAAGGAAAGCCTTTCCGGAGACATATTAGGTCCTACTTTCGAGGCGGCCAAAAGTAGGTCCTATTCTGGGTAAGAAGAAATTCCGAACCCAGAACGAGGGACTCTGAATCTGGTGATGGAGCCAGAGGAAGGGGAGAGCCCATCACCAACTCCTCAGGCAGCTCCACCTGTGTCCCCATGATCTCATCCAACATGTGGCGGGCCTGAACCATGAGATGCAGATGCCTGACTCCAATCGCTCACAAAAAGAGCCAGGCGTGAGCGGAGCTTCCTCATGGTGAAATGTTCACAAATGAGGACAATCGACTCCTTCGAGAGCTGATCTAGCATGATCCTCTCCCAAACAAAAGACACAAAGATTGTGTTCATCATCCCTTGTAAGATAACGGGGCATTGGCAGAACACACAGTTTGTAATTCTTAGCGGGTGCCATATTAACAGACAAAGACAAATAGACAAACTGATTCCTGCCTGGCTTTTCTAACTCCTGACAAAGAGACACAACGGGACTTTCCACAACGGGGTCGTTTGCGAAATTACCAATATTCTATTACTACAAAGAAAACTGATCCTAGACCAGCAGTTATGAGTAGGTTTCCCTATAAAGGCAATCAGTAGCAGCAGCAGGCAGTGGCTTGAGTGAGAAAATTCCATGCTAGTCTCAAGTCCATGGCCAGGGGAAGGCTTTGCCCAGCCACACGCTCTGCCTATGACTGACTGTCTACCTGCATTTATTGTTCTTATTCTGCTCTCATTGGTTATTTTATTTATAAATGCATTTTGTTGTTTTCATGAAATGGTTGGCTGCCAATAAATCACTTTTAACTCATTTTAACTGTCAAATTAATTTTATGTAATGTATTGTAAAATTATGTAATTTAAGAGTAGGAATGCAGATCCACCCACTTTAACATTTCTGACCTTGCCTCTGTGAAACAGTGGGACGATATCATTAAAATCACTTTAAGAACTTTTTCCAGCTGATGAACAATAGAAACACTGACACCTGATCAAAATTCGCAATTTCATGCTTACCCAGGTGCTTTGGCATAAGCATGTTATTTTATATGTCACCAGCTGTTTCCAAGCCCTTTTAAGTTCCCAGCTCCCTTCAGCAAATGAAAACCTTTTACCAAAATCAAGCATAGTGTTAGTTCTGGCAGGTCACGTCAGTCAAGCTCGCATCAGCTGACTCTCAGCTGTTCCACGCCTACCACAGCACCCATATATGAGGTTCATCAGCATTATCAGCAGCTTACTCTGGAGCTAATTACTCTCCTCCATTCCCAGCTCCTCCTCTCTTCCAGTCAGGACTTGGCCTTCTATTCCCCTTTGAATCAGACTAATTTTAACATTACATTATTGAACATTAATGATTTCTGCAATAAATTTATGTTGGTTCTATTCTGTTTACCCTAAGGAGGTTATTGCTGCTTTCCCTGCTCTCAATGCTAGGCTGCACAGATGGGCAGGGAGTTCTTGTCCAGAACAGAACCATACCGTCAACCCAAACTGTATGTTAATTGTCAATCATCTTTGTTGACAGTGGTCCTGACAGTAGTTTACTCTCTTACTTCTTTTGGACCCATCTTTCTGGTCTTTTTACCCTCTGGCATACTTTTAGGATGTTGTGTAAAAATTGCTTCAAATTCATGTTCTCAGTTTCCGGAATCCCATGGATCTTGTGCTGTCAGCATGCACAATAATTATTAGGAAGAAAGTTCCCCACAAGCCTTCTGATTTGCTAAATAAACAATCTGTTTATTTGTGTGATTTCTATCAGAGAGTATTTTTTTTTTAGTATTTCTGTATATCATTCCAAATTGCATACAGCTGGCTGAAGGATGCTGCCACAAATACTTCCTACACTAAAATAGATTATCACTTGCTTCTAACAACAGCAGTAGGGCTACACGTTTTGTGATCCATCTGTCTAACGAGTTTTCTAATTCATTCAAATGATTTATGGCCAGAAGTTACCTATGTTTTATCAATTTAATGGCTTGGATTTTATCAGTCGACACAAAAAGCCAGTTGCAGATCTGATATTATCTTGAAGACAGTAATGGTTATGTCACAGCTCAATGGAAAGAGGCTGTTTGTTTCTGATTTATGAACAGGTGCGCTATACCACACTAGAAGGGAAGGGAAGGGAAGCGAAGTGTCCTGAAGCTGCAGTTAGCAAATGAGATTCTTATCCATAGCATCTACTGCATTAAGATGCTGGTGGAAAAATATAATTGCAACACTAATTGTTGGACCTATTCATTAATTAATTAATTAATTAATAAAATAAGACTAACATGACTTATATATATATATAAATCACTTCCATGGCCACAGATATATAAAATCAAGCACTAGGCATGCAGAATGCTTCTACAAACATTAGTGAAAGAATGGGTCGCTCTCAGCTCAGTGATTTCAAGCATGGAACTGTGATAGGTTTCCACCTGTGCAATAAGTCCATTCGTGAAATCCTCACTACTAAATATTCCACAGTCAACGGTTAGTGGTATCATAACAAAGTGGAAGCAATTGGGAACAACAGCAACTCATCCAAGAAATGGTCGGCCATGTAAAATCCCAGAGCGGGGTCAGCGCATGCTGAGGCACACAGTGCGCAGAAGTCTCCAACTTTCTGCAGAGTCAATAGCTGCAGACCTCCAAAGTTCATGTGGCCTTCAGATTAGCTCAAGAACAGCGTAGAGAGTTTCATGGAATGGGTTTCCATGGCCGGGCAGCTGCATCCAAGCCTTACATCACCAAGTGCAATGCAAAGCGTGGGATGCAGTGGTGTAAAGCATGCCGTCACTGGATTCTAGAGCAGTGGAGACGTGTTCTCTGGAGTGACCAATCACGCTTCTCTGTCTGGCAATCCGATGGACGAGTCTGGGTTTGGTGGTCGCCAGGAGAACGGTACTTGCCTGACTGCATTGTGCCAAGTGTAAAGTTTGGTGGAGGGGGATTATGGTGTGGGGTTGTTTTTCAGGGGTTGGGCTTGAACCCTTAGTTCCAGTGAAAGGAACTCTTAATGCTTCAGCGTACCAAGACATTTGGACAATTTCATGCTCCCAACTTTGTGGGAACAGTTTGGGGATGGCCCCTTCCCGTTCCAACACGACTGCGCACCAGTGCACAAAGTAAGGTCCATAAAGACATGGATGAGCGAGTTTGGTGTGGAGGAACTTGATTGCCCTGCACAGAGTCCTGACCTCAACCCGACAGAACACCTTTGGGATGAATTAGAGCGGAGACTGTGAGCCAGACCTTCTCGCCAACATCACTGCCTGACCTCACAAACGTGCTTCTAGAAGAATGGTCAAAAATTCCCATAAACACACTCCTTGTGGAAAGCCTTCCCAGAACAGCTGTCATAGCTGCAAAGGCTGGGCCAAATCCTTATTATACCCTATGGATTAAGAATTGAATGTCATTAAAGGTCATGTGCATGTAAAGGCAGGTGTCCCAAAACTTTTGGCAATATAGTGTGTGTGTGTGTGTGTGTGTGTAATATATATATATATATATATATATATATATATATATATATATATATATATATATATATATATATATATATATATATTACACACACACACACACACACACACACAGAGTAATTTTATTTATTTTATTTTTTGTGTGTGTATTGAGACCCCTACATTCTCTACACTGTTTTCAAGACACAACCTATTTCACAAAGCCAGTTTCACTGGCTACCCAGACAAGGTTCAAAAAGATGAATTGGTTTTTAGATGTGGCCATTGCCATGTTAACTTATGCTACTTGACCAACCTGCTAAGGATCAGGTTTTATTCTGGGTAAGCAATATATTTAACATAATGAATTCATCCTCCCTGTATTTCCTGCTCCAAATTAAAGCAGTTCACACTAAGACGCATTTTTGAGGTGAAATTGCCAGGCTTTTGCTGCTAATCAACTATTATATTCATTTAATATGAATTATTAAATCCTTTATGCATTACACAAACAATTATTTTTTGACAATTAGTATTCAATTTATGGCATAAAAACAAAATTAACTGTGGTTGGTCATTTTATATGTTGCATCATGGAAACGCAGGTAACCTTATCAGAAATGTATTTTATCTTAAAGGCCAAACTATAGTACTCTAAACTGAATTCTCCTTTCACGATATAATCACAGCTGCCTTATTTTTTCCACCGAACAATGACAAAGGCGTGTTGGAGACAGACGTCAACACCAACACCTGCGAACCTGCAGCATTTCTCCTTTTTCTTGTCACCTGCAGAGCAATTGAAGTGTAGACCTACTGTTTCCAGAAGTGATGTGCCCTTTAAATGTCAAAAATGATGAATAAGATGCAGCATGAAATCTAAAGATCTTGGGAAAGAAGAAATGAACAGCTGTAGTAATGCTTAATAGAGGTGAAACATTTCACCAAGTGAATGCATATCACTAATACACAAAGTACTCATAGAGCAAGTGTTCAGCTTAAAGTGCTATATATCCCAGAGTGGTGGACTATTATCTTTTCACATCTAAACCACCACCTCTCTATCGTCTCCTGTATGGTCTTCAGTCTGGTTTTGATTCAAGTAATTTAACAGGTAATGCAGTGGTGCATCTCACATATCAACAGTTCAGTTGTGTGGGCAAATGAAAAAGAAATACACAGTCCACCAAATGTAACCAAAATGAATTATTCATGCCACCCGTAAACAACTCCGGGGGAGGAAATACCAAATGCCATCGTGGAAACATTCAGACAATGGGAGGCAAAGAGCTAAGGCAAACCTCTGCTAATGTCTATTCATTAATTCAGAGGATGGGACAGAGAACAACCAAGAGAGGCAGACAAAAGTGTTTATATTTATAGTCCTTTATGTTGTAGCATTTAACATGTGACCATGAAAACAGATGATAAAGCCAGTGTTGGTCATTCTGATTCAAAAGGGTGACTCAACTCAAGTTCTAATGACTCACTGTAGCCACAGACACTGCCTATTTATTCATTTGGAAAATTACATTTTCTAAATAATTAAATTAATTTGACAATTAAACAAGAAATCATATTTTCATTATTTTCATCTGTACTACATGATCTGGGCTTGATGTCTAAGCTTATTTTGAGGGACTCTTCCAAGTATAAAATGGGTAACACCTTATTTCTATGGTCCACTTTAGACTTTCTTCAAACTACAACTAACTTTGCAACTACATATCAACTACCAATATCTGCTTACACTTTATTTTGATGGTCACCCAACATTCTACTAGTAACTTTGCACTACATGTAAACAGTCTACTAACTACCCTAACACCGAATCCTAACCCAACAGTTTACTAACAGTCTACCAATACTCTGAAAGTTAGCTGATGTAGTTACATATAGTTAGAAGAATGTCTAAAGTGGACCACTGAAATAAAGTGTAACCATTAAATGTATTAACATCCTCTACATTCATAGTGCTATGATTACAACCCGAATTCCAGAAATGTTGGGACGTTTTTTTGAATTTGAATAAAATGAAAACTAAAGACTTTCAAATCACATGAGCCATTTTTTTATTCACAATAGAACATAGATAACACAAATGTATAAACAGAGGAGTTTTACACTTCTATCCACTAAAAGAGCTCGTTTCAAATTTGATGCCTGCTACAGATCTCAAAATAGTTGGGTGGGGAGCAACAAATGGCTGAAAAAGCAAGAAATTTTTAAAAGATTCAGCTGGGAGAACATCTAGTAACTAATTACATTTAGTGATATCAGGTCTGTAACACGATTAGCTATAAAAGGGATATCTTTGAGAGGCAGAGTCTCTCAGAAATAAAGATGGGCAGACCTGTGAAAGAGTGAGTAAAAAGATTGTGGAATACTTTAATAACAGTGTTCCTCAATGTCAAATTGCAAAGGCTTTGCAAATCTCATCATCTACAGTGCATAACATCATCAAAAGATTCAGAGAAACTGGAGAAATCTCTGTGCGTAAGGGACAAGGCCGAAGACCTTTATTGGATGCCCATGGTCTTTGGCCCTCAGACGACACTGCATCACTCATCACTAAATGGGCCCAGGAATACTTCCAGAAACCACTGTTGGGAAACACAATCCGCCGTGCCATCTGCAGATGCCAACTAAACCACTGTCGGGAAACACAATCCGCCGTGCCATCTGCAGATACTAACTAAACCACTGTTGGTAAACACAATCTGCCGTGCCATCTGCAGAAGCCAACTAAACCACTGTTGGGAAACACAATCCGCCGCGCCATCTGCAGATGCCAACTAAACCACTGTCGGTAAACAAAATCCGCCGTGCCATCTGCAGATGCCAACTAAACCTTTGTCAGTAAACACAATCCGCCGTGCCATCTGCAGATGCCAACTAAACCACTGTCGGTAAACACAATCCGCCGTGCCATCTGCAAATACCAACTAAACCACTGTCGGGTAAACACAATCCGCCGTGCCATCTGCAAATACCAACTAAACCACTGTCGGGTAAACACAATCCGCCGTGCCATCTGCAGATGCCAACTACACAACTGTCGGTAAACACAATCCGCCGTGCCATCTGCAGATGCCAACTACACAACTGTCGGTAAACACAATCCGCCGTGCCATCTGCAGATGCCAACTAAACCTTTGTCAGTAAACACAATCCGCCGTGCCATCTGCAGATGCCAACTAAACCACTGTCAGTAAACAAAATCCGCCGTGCCATCTGCAGATGCCAACTAAACCTTTGTCAGTAAACACAATCCGCCGTGCCATCTGCAGATGCCAACTAAACCACTGTCGGTAAACACAATCCGCCATTCCATCTGCAGATACTAACTAAACCACTGTCAGTAAACACAATCTGCTGTGCCATCTGCAGATGCCAACTAAACCACTGTTGGTAAACACAATCCGCCGCACCATCTGCAGATGCCAACTAAAGCTCTATCATGCAAAAAGGAAGCCATATGTGAGCATGGTCCAGAAGCGCCGTCGTGTCCTGTGGGCCAAGCCTCATTTAAAATGGACTGTTTCAGAGTGGAAAAGTGTTCTATGGTGAGACAAGTCCAAATTTGACATACTTGTTGGAAATCACAGACGTTGTGTCCTCCGGGCTAAAGAGGAGGGAGACCTTCCAGCATGTTATCAGCATTCAGTTCAAAAGCCACCATCTAGAGCAACATGTGCTCCCCTCCAGACGATTTCAGGGAAGGCCTTGTGTATTTCAGCAGGACAATGCAAAACCACCTACTGCAGCTATTACAACAGCATGGCTTCGTCATATAAGAGTGGAAACCTATATCGGGCAAGAATGGGACCAAATTTCAACACCAAAACTCAAGAAACTCATAACCTCAATGCCCAGACATTTTCACACTGTTTTGAAAAGAAGAGGAGATGCTACACCATGGTAAACATGCCGCCGTGCCAACTATTTTGAGACCTGTAGCAGGCATCACATTTGAAATGAATTCATTTTGTGGATAAAAGTGTAAAATTTCTCTGTTTACTCATTTGTTAGGTTATCTATGTTCTATTGTGAATAAAATAGTGGCTCATGTGATTTGAAAGTCTTTTAGTTTTCATTTTATTCAAATTTAAAAAAAAAAACATCCCAACACTTCCAGAATTCAGATTGTAGAATATCACATATGAACATTGTAAATTAATAACTACTTGCTATTAATGTGTTTTTTGTACTTTGCTTTGTGAGTGGTTATGAGACTCGGTGGCGAATCAATGGGATTTTTGGCAATGCAAATTCTGTATCTATGTAGAAATTTATCATTCACAAATGGCAGATAATTTGACCCTCCCTGATAACGAATTTCTTGTTAATTTCCTGTTCAAAGACTGCTTAAAAGAGAACAAGATATTTATAGCACAAAAGAAGTGCTTAAATATTTCTTATCATATGGCAATCACTTTTATAGCTGCATGTGGATGAATGACCCACAGAAACAGGCTTGTTTTTATCTGAATGACCCTTGATATGCTGCATCTCTTAAATCAGATATATTTTCAGCAGTAACATTTAGTACAAACCAGGAGGTCAAGGCTCACTGGCCCAGTAGAGAAACAAGAGAAAAACCAAACTCACCAAGTGACAAAGGTAATTTATAAACACAATCCCCACGTGTATTTAATCTTTTAAACAATTGCTATACACTGCACAATGACATTTATGAAATCCACTACAGGCACAGAAAAGCACCACAGCATGTGCAGATACACGTATATATAAGAAATATATTAAACCTCTACAGTCAGAGTTGGAGACATCTGCATTTCACTGAATTCATGTTCTTTCCACTCATTTGTGCATATCTTTGTCAAGACCTCTCAAATTATTTTTATCAAGCATCTTTTCTTGAGTACAACATGCTTCTTCGCTGGTCAGAGAGAGAGAGAAAAAAAAAACACACTTTAAGGATGAGAACAAATTCTCGCACAGTGCTGTTGAGCTACTAATGGTCCTGCACAAAAAAAAAAAAAATGGCAAATATATTTTTGCTGATGCCTTACCAGTGCAGTGCTCAATTTTTTAAATGGTTTTTGAAAGCATGAAATGGACTTTTATATATAGAGAGAAAGCCACCAGGATGTACCTTGCTACAAAATTATAAGGTTAGGAGCAGGTAAACACTATAGAGCATGAGAACAGTCATACACTGCATAACACTCTAATTCACAGATCAGTAATAGGATCCAATATGCCTGAATGCCACATTAGTCTCAGAAAACATTTCAATGGTGCATGCCACTTCAGGAGGAAATTACAGAGCTCCCATTGGGAACCTTCCTTTCAACTCAGTTATAACCAATAAAATGACATGCTGGAGACACAGTGACAAATGTTCAAGCAGTCAATTCTCAAAGCCTGAGTCATGTTTTGAAAAGATTTGAGATTTGAATCTTAATGATGGGACCTACTGTGAGAACACTTTACTTAAAGGATTAGTCCACATTCAAATTAAAATTTCCTGATAATTTACTCTCCTCCATGTCATCCAAGATGTTCATGTCTTTCTTTCTTCAGTCAAAAAGAAATTAAGATTTTTGATGAAAATATTCCAGGATTATTCTCCTTATAGTGGACTTCAATGGAGCCCAAACGGTTGAAGGTCCAAATGTCAGTTTCAGTGCAGCTTCAAAGAGCTTTAAACGATACCAGACAAGGAATAAGAGTCTTATCTAGCGAAACCATCGATCATTTTCTAAAAAAATACAAATGAATATGCTTTATAAACACAAATGATCGCCTTCCAAGTGTTTCCGCCAAAACCGCACTTTAAGGAGAAAATCCTGGAATGTTTATCAAAAACCTTAATTTCTTTTCGACTGAAGAAAGAAAGACATGTACATTTTTGATGTAAATTATCATGAAAAATTCATTCAGAAGTGAACTAATCCTTTAAGCACTTTTTAATTTGAGAAAAAAAAAAACGTTTGTAGACTTCTTGATTTGTGGCTAATTATGTTTCACACCTATATGTTTTCCTATCCATGCCAAGAGGTACGCTGTACTTATGTGAGGTTGAGTAGAGTGTCCTAGTTGATTCATAATAAGATGAGGTTTTTAAAAATCATATGTAAAAGCAGTGAAGGAGCAAAGCCATATTAACTAGAACAGCAGGCAAAGTTTCTGTGTGTAAAAGACCCTTGTTCTATACAGAAAGTGATTGCTGGGTTACTCTAATTTTAATAATGGCCATAAATTATAAAATGGTTATCAGGAGTGGGCCATTGAGAATTATTACAAACTTGATCACTGTGAAATCTAATTAACATGAGAAAGGGGGTTACATTTACATCCAAATGGTAATTAATCTACACGGAACAGAGCCAAACCACAAAGTGTAGCTATAAACTGCCTAAAGCATCTGGATTCAGATTTAGTGAACTGAAAGGGCTAAAGACAGTGTCCTGGGACATGATGGATGAAATGAATGGGACATAAACTAACATGTTAAAATGAATGGTATCTTTGTTTGTTTCTTCTATTATTATCTGTTTTTATTATCTCATCTATTTTTTATTTTTTTTATATATATATTTTTGGTTTGGTTTGGTTTGTTTTTTCTTCATCCGTTTGCTTCTGCATGATTTATGATTGTGGGAAACAAAAGTTATTACCAAAGAGGATAGGGAGAGGAAGGAGGGAGCTAACCCTTTTTATGGAAAGCCATAATGAAATAATAACAAAATTTAGCATATCATCTTTCAGAGAGGCTGTTTTTAAGTCTTAAATGGATAGTCCACCCAAAAATGAAAATTCTGTCAGAAAATGATGGCAGAATGTAAATATTAGCTCTGTCAGAACTGATGGCTACAAGTACAACAAAAAAAGCTAAATCCAGATTAAAAGGACAGTTCGCCCAAAAATGAAAATTCTGTCATCATTTACTCACCCCCAAGTTGTTCCAAACCTGTATAAAGTTCTTTCTTCTGATGAACACAAAATAAGGTATTTTGAAGAATGCTGATGATCAAACAGTTGATCAATAGGGACCATGAACTGTTTGGTGAATTAAACTCAATTATGTCCATCATTTTAAAAGCTGTATTCTTATTGTAGCAATGCCACATAAGGGGTGACATTTATACTGTTGTCCATTTAACACTCATGCATTAATCATTTATTTTAATGATCGCCCCGTTCCCTGTATTGTTGCCTCAATATGTCCGTGTGTCATTTATCCCCTTATGAACGATGTCTCCTGAAAGTTCCGCTGCAACGTCAAGTCAAGTCACCTTTATTTATATAGCGCTTTTTACAATGTAGATTGTGTCAAAGCAGCTTTACAGTGATAACTGGTGCATTATTTTTGCTGCACAGCAGCTCTTAAAGAATAGTGTCAATGCAGGCAGATCAAAGCACTGTTGAATATCAAATGTCATGTCAAATGTCAAGTGTCCCCAACTAAGCAAGCCAAAGGTGACAGTGGCAAGGAACCCAAACTCCAACAGGTGACATCAGGTGGCAAACAGGTGTTAAAATGGAGAGAAAAAAAACCTTGGGAGAAGCCAGACTTAGTCGGGGGTGCTTATGTCCACAATTTTAAAAGCTCTATTCTTGTAGCAATGCCACATAAGGGGTGACATTTATACTGTTGCTGATTAACACTCATGAATTAATCATTTATTTTAATGATCGCCCCTTTCTCTGTATGGTTGCCTTGATATGTCCGTGTGTCAGTTATCCCCTTATGAACGATGTCTCGTGAAAGTTCCGCCGCAACGTGCCAGGGAATCCCAGTGACGTCATCAGGATCAGCTGATTTTACATTTCCGATAAAAGAAGCGGATTTACCAGCGTTGTGGAGCAACGCTCAACGTGATTTTGGATTGTTAAACGCGATCATGTAGTACTCCTGGAAAGAACCAAGAAAATTAAGAGAAGAACGGTGATGTGATGGCTTCTCGTCTCTGCATTTACTATGAATGAATCAATAAAACTACATGCATATTACAACCGTTCAGGGCTGCGTTTCCCAAAAGCATCGTAAGCCTGAGTTGATTGTACGAGTGATCTTAATATTGAGGTCTGTTTCCCAAAAGCATCGTAACTTAAGTAGCACTTGAAAATGATCATAGATCTATGAGTGCTGTGGAGTAATTGTAAAGCTCTAAGTGCATCTTAAGAAGTTATGAGGTCACCTACAGGACAACCGGCAGATTACACCTTTATTCAAGTGCAATGTGTATAACATAGCTAAGGTTTTGACTGTATTCCTCTTAAATACTAAATAAAAAAAAAAAATAAAAAAAATACACACAATGTCATAAATAGTGCTGATAAAACATGTCTGCAATAAAATTGTCTAGAAATTAGCTAATGAAGTACATAATTTGTGCTACTGTCACCCTTAATATATACCCTTTGTATAGGCCTCTTAATATCTAAACTTGCATGTTTATGTTTTAAAATTTAGTTTATGGTTGAAAAAAAATCAGTCACTTTAGAAACACTTGGAAGAACTCATAAGAATTCCTAGCATTTCATAGAGCCTTAGGCCTTGGGTGGTTCAGCAAACACATGGACATCAAAAACACTGAATCACAGTTTGATTGATTACACACACACACACACACACACATATATATATATATATATATGAAAACATCTGAAAATTACATTTTTGTTTAGCTCTACCTCCTCCAGAAGAACATTAATTTAATCTTTTTGAAAGGTATTTTTATTTATTTATTTATTCTAATCCACATAATGTGACGATTATTAGGTTAAAAGTTAAAGGACACGATTCTATAAGGTGATATTCAGCACTTGAGAAACGGACAGCGACTCTTTCTCGCAATGTTAAGGGCATTTTTGGGAAACGCATGTGGAATTGCAGCGAGCGTTCATAACCTCGCACATGGAAAGCGCTCTTAAGAGCTAGGTTACATCGTTATTGGGAAACCCAGCCCAGCACATTACATGGTCAACACATGTATGACTTTTGCATAGTAATGACTGAATATAAATATTAACAACTTTAAACATATATATATATATATATATATATATATATTATATATATATATATAACATTTTCACTAGTATTTAACTTTTATCTAAATAATAACATGAAATTATGTAAAAATACATTTAGAATACAATCCATATTCTCAGTTGAGAACACACTGCTCAGTTTTGATGTATTACACTGAATGACGAGACACATGAAATTCACTCTTCACGACTCAAATGTAATGCACAACACACAGTTAACAGACATCACCGCAGATTAAACGACCACATATGTAAATTGAAGATAATTCATAACGCTAAACAATATTATCTCTTATAGATTTGAATAATATTTCTACTTTAACCATTCATTATGGCGGGCTTTCGCGCTAATCGCGGAGCACCTATGCTAACCATGTGCTCAACCGCACTGAACTCATGACAAACTTTACTAAAGTATAAAATAACAGCTTTAAACACATACATCTCATTCGTATTATATTAAACAGTGTTTATACTTGAGCCGAAAGTTTTGTTCCCTTTCGATACTTCACTCGTACTGCGTATGGGGAAAGGTCTCCCTTTTTCCCCGCTGCTGAAGCCTTTTTCAATAACGCAGTGTAACTGCACCGTCATTGGTTCACTCATAGACAAGTTGTTGAACCAATGGCGGCGCGGCATAGCTGCGCGGCCTATGGCGACAAAGCGCGCGAATATTCCCGCCGAAATGGGCGGGGTATAGGGCTATATAAGCAGGCGTTTCGCCATAGGATTTCAGTGTTTTCTCCTTCAGCGACGACATCTACTTCTCTTCGCTGATCTCCGCCTGAAGCCGAAGAAGCTCGCCGCCTTCTGCTCTCGCCGCCGTCTGAAGAGGCTCCCGCAGCGGACTCGCCTGGACTCGCCGGTGGAAGAAAGCGCCGGCGCCCTCGCGGACTGCAGCTTCTAGCGCCGCCGCCGAGCCGCCGCCTCCCGCTTCCCGCTTCCGGCCGCTTCCTGTGCGTCCCCTGCCGCCATCCGGCGCGCCGCCTGAGAGCTTCATCCGCGGCGAAACGCCGCTCTAAAAGAGCGATTTCCAGCGGTTTTCACCGCTTTAAGAGCTTCCGCGGCCCTCGCCGCTCTAAAAGAGCCACCCAATTGCCGTTTTCACGGCAGCGGCGTCTCACGATGCCCCGCCACTCATGTGGTACTTGCAGGGCCCCCTGCACGACGACGATGGACACAGCGAGTGTGTCGCTTGCCTGGGCAAGCCCCACGCAGACGGCGCGCTCGCTGGAGACTCATGCCCGCACTGCGAGTGTATGAGTCTCGCTTCCCTGCGCCGCGGGTCGCCTTCTTCACTGAGGGCGATCTCGCCGCCGCGCCTCCCGTCTCCTTCCTCCCGCGGTCCGGCGAGGAAAAGACAGCGGGGTAGAGCGACTCAGCGCCAGGAGTTGAGCGAGCTCACGCCGGCCCAGCCCCCGCGTGCCTCGCCCTCTCCTCCCAGGGAACTCTCTCCAGTTCTGTTCTCTCGCCCTGAGCAGCGTCCCTCCGCAGAAGCGAGTGACCTCGTCTCATTCGGGGAACAGACGACGAACAAGACGACTCCATGTCTCTTGCGGCTTCCGAAGCGGAAGGATGGGCTGGCGAGCCGGAAGACCCCGCTCCACCGCCTCCCTTGGAACCCATCGAGCATGGCCAGGGCATGGATGCCGAGCTCTTCCGCATCCTGTCTAGAGCCGTTGAAGAGCTGGACCTCGAGTGGGCCCCTCCAGAGGAGCCGTCCCGCAGCCGCCTGGACGACTGGTTTCTGCCAGGCCGCCGCCAAGCACCTCGCCAGCGTTCAGCGCCCTTCTTTCCTGAGGTCCACGAAGAGCTGACGAAGTCGTGGCGCGCTCCTTACTCTGCCCGCCTCCACACTACGCACCGCCCGCCCTCACCGCCGTCGACGGCGCCGAGGAGAAGGGATACGAGCGCTTGCCACCCCTAGATGAAGCGGTGGCTGCTCACCTCTGTCCTCCCGCGGCTGTGGGTTGGAAGACGAAGAGGGCCCTTCCTTCCAAGCCCTGTCGGACCACCTCTACTCTGGCTGGACGGGCTTACACCTCGGCGGGCCAAGCTGCCTCTGCGCTCCACACCGTGGCCATATTTCAAGCATTCCAGGCCAAACTCCTCCGCTCTCTGGATGAGTCTGGAATCGACGCGCCAGCCTTCAAAGATCTCCGCAGCGCCACGGATCTTGCCCTGCGAGCTACGAAGGCTACGGCCCAGGCCATCGGTCGTTCCATGGCCAGCCTGGTCGTGTTGGAGCGCCACCTGTGGCTCAACCTAACGGAGATCAAAGACCTAGACAAGACGGCCTTCTTAGACGCCCCGGTCTCGCCTTCTGGTCTCTTCGGGCCTGCAGTGGATGGCTTCACTGAGCGCTTTACTGCCGCGCAGAAATCGTCTCAGGCTATGAGGCATTTCTTGCCTAAGCGCTCCAGCTCCGCTTCTGCGTCTAGCCGCCCCAGGACTGCGCCGGCTCAGCAGAACAAACCAGCCCCACCTGCAACACAGGCAGCGCCGCCCCAGGAGCATCGCCAGCGCCGCGCCCTGCGAAGCGCCCTCCCTTCCCGAGGCGCCAGGGACCCCGGCCCAGGATTGTGCTGGACCCGGTGCCTCCGAAGTCGTCCTGATTCGTCGGACAGGAAGAGGATGGGGGACCGTCCCGTTACGACCGGACCACCCCAAAAGCTCCCACGGGTAATTTCCCCTCCGCCTCGTTTATTTCCGGGCGTGGGAAACATACTTCAAGTGACAGCTGGGCCCACACCTGTTGCGCCCACTCTAAACGCCGTTTTCACGGCGGACAAATTTTTACCTCATCACAAAAAAGAGCAAATTTCCTCTTCCACCCCTCGCGGTGTACGACCCTCTCAACGGCGGTCTGTCACCCAACATTATTCAACCCCTAGCCACTCGGGCCGAGGCCTGGCAGGCCATCCCCGATGTGTCAGAATGGGTCATGGGGATCGTAAACCAGGGCTACTCGCTCCAGTTTGCACGACGGCTCCCCGCTCGCCGGGGTGCTTCAAACATCGGTCAATCCGGACGACGCTCATGTCCTCCGGGCCGAAGTCATGTCGTTGCTGGAAAAAGGAGCTGTGGAAATGGTTCCTCCGTCAGAGAGCGAGACAGGCTTTTACAGCCGCTACTTTCTGGTCCCCAAAAAGGATGGCGGTCTCAGACCCATCCTAGACCTCAGGCTTTTGAATCACTCCCTCACGAGACGGAAGTTCAAAATGCTGACGCTGAAGCAGATCCTCGCGCACATTTGCCCCGAGGACTGGTTCTGCTCGCTGGACCTGAAGGATGCGTATTTTCACATCCAGATAGCCCCCCGTCACAGACGATTCTTGAGATTCGCATACGAAGGGGTGGCATACCAATATACGGTCCTGCCCTTCGGGCTGTCTCTGGCTCCCCGCACTTTCACCAAGTGCATGGACGCGGCGCTTTCCCCTCTGAGACAGATGGGAATCCGGGTTCTGAATTATCTCGACGACTGGCTCATCTTAGCCCGTTCGGCGAGACGAGCTGGAACGCCACAGATCCGTGCTCCTCAGCCATCTACAATGCCTGGGTCTCAGGGTCAACTTAGCCAAGAGCTGCTATGCCCCACTCAACGAATCTCGTTTCTGGGAGCAGTTTTCGACTCGGTCCGTATGACGGCAGTAGTCTCGCCAGAGCGCGCCCTGGCAATTCAGCAGCTCACGGCATCTGTCACGAACAAAGCCTATCTCCCTCTGAAGTTTTTCCAGAGGCTGCTAGGGCTGATGGCTTCCGCCTCCCCGGTGCTGCAGCTAGGCCTTCTTCGGATGCGGCCTCTTCAGTACTGGTTGAAGTTCCGGGTTCCTCCCAGCGCATGGCGGCACGGCCGCCTATGTCTCAAGGTCCATCGGGCCTGTCTTCTAGCTCCTGAAACCTTGGATGGATCCAGTATGGTTCCAACGCGGAGTCCCTTTACAGGCGGTCTCACGGAGGACGGTGCTCTCAACAGACGCCTCCAACTTGGGCTGGGGCGCTGTGTGCGAGGGCAGACCGGCCTCTCGGCTCGTGGAGCCACGAGGAAAGCCATTTACACATCAACTGTCTAGAGATGCTAGCAGTGATGAAAGCCCTTCAGTTCTTTCAGGCTTACTTGACGGGACGTCATGTTCTAGTTCGGTCAGACAGTATGACGGTGGTGTCATACCTGAACCACCAAGGCGGTCTTTCGTCCAGCCGCTTATGCGCTCTGGCGAAACGTCTGCTGGAATGGGCTCTTCCGAGGCTTCAGTCGCTCAGAGCGACTCATGTTCCTGGCAGGAACAATCTGGGTGCGGACATGTTGTCACGGAGCAACATCCCCTCCGACGAGTGGATGCTCTACCCCCAAGTGGTCCTCACGATCTGGGAGTTCTTCGGGAAGGCAGAGGTAGACCTCTTCGCCTCAGAAGACAACTCTCATTGCCCAACATTTTTCTCGAAGGAAGTAGATGCTCTGGCCCACACATGGCCCAGCACGCTCCTTTATGCTTTCCTCCGATCGCACTGATCCCCCAGGTCATCAGGCGTATCAGAGAAGACCAGCACAGAGTCCTTCTGGTGGCCCCGCTCTGGAGGAACCAGGTTTGGTCCTCAGAGCTATTCAGGCTCTCTCTAAGAGCCCCGTGGCCGATTCCCCTGAGACGGGACCTCCTCTCTCAGGCAAACAGAACAATCTGGCACCCACAGCCGCAGCTCTGGGCTCTGCACCTCTGGTCCCTCGATGGGAGCCGACTAGCCTCCCCGAGGACGTCCTAAATACCATTTCTCAGGCTAGAGCCCCATCTACGAGGCGCCTCTACGACCAGAAGTGGTCAGTCTTTGTTGATTGGTGTTCAACACGCAACATAGACCCTGTGGAGAGTGACGTATCTTCCATACTGTCTTTCCTCCAAGAACGCTTGGAAATGGGGCGCTCCCCTTCCACGCTTAAGGTTTACGTAGCAGCCATTGCAGCGTTCCACGCTCCTATTGCTGGCCAATCGGTGGGACGAAACGGGCTCGTGATCCGTTTTTTGAGAGGTGCTAGGCGTTTGAATCCTCCTCGCCCTCTCACTATTCCCTCCTGGGACCTCTCGTTGGTCCTCAGGGCCTTGAAAGGAGCCCCATTTGAACCAATGGGTTCAGCCGACCTCAGGCCCCTAACGCTAAAACCGCTCTGCTACTAGCACTAGCATCGGTAAAGCGTGTTGGCGATTTGCAGGCCCTCTCCGTGAACCGTGCGTGCCTCGAATTCGGGCCTGGTGACTCTAAGGTCGTTCTGAAACCTAGGCATGGCTACGTCCCTAAAGTGCTCTCAACTCCGTTTAGAGCTCAGGTCATCTCGCTCTCTGCTCTTCCTCCCTCGGCGGACGAACCAGAGCTGCAGCTACTCTGCCCAGTCAGGGCATTGAGGACCTACATAGACCGATCACAGTCTTTCAGACAGTCAGATCAGCTCTTTGTTTGTTTTGGCGGCCGCACCAAAGGGTCTCCGGTCTCGAAACAACGCATTTCCCGTTGGATAGTGGATGCTATTAACCTGTGCTACTCCTCACTGGGCACTAATTGCCCCATAGGAGTCAGGGCCCACTCCACTAGAGGAATGGCTTCCTCGTGGGCTTGGTCCAACGGAGTTTCCATCCAAGACATCTGTGAGGCGGCCGGCTGGTCTTCGCCGTCCACCTTTGTCAGGTTCTATCACCTCGATGTCCCGACCTTACAAGCTCGGGTCCTGTCGGTGTGATTAGCGGCTTCCAACAGGTCCCGCTTCACGCCACCATAGGAAGTATCTTCCTTCAGTGTAACCATGGGTTCGGTTAGGCTTTGCCTCCGCTTGTCCTTTTTGCCCCCCTCTGGGTGGCCAAATGCAAGCTATATCGTTCCCAGCCGTGGCACGGCGTGGTTGAATTCGTTCCCCATACGCAGTACGAGTGAAGTATCGAAAGGGAACGTACTCGGTTACTAACGTAACCTCGGTTCCCTGAGATACGGAACGAGTACTGCGTCACTTGCCGTGCCACGAGGCTGCGGCTCAGGGTCGTCGCTTCAGTCGATTGACACTGAAATCCTATGGCGAAACGCCTGCTTATATAGCCCTATACCCCGCCCATTTCGGCGGGAATATTCGCGCGCTTTGTCGCCATAGGCCGCGCAGCTATGCCGCGCCGCCATTGGTTCAACAACTTGTCTATGAGTGAACCAATGACGGTGCAGTTACACTGCGTTATTGAAAAAGGCTTCAGCAGCGGGGAAAAAGGGAGACCTTTCCCCATACGCAGTACTCGTTCCGTATCTCAGGGAACCGAGGTTACGTTAGTAACCGAGTACGTTTTGTGCATTATACTTTGCAGTTACCTGGAAAGAAGCAAGAAAATTAAAGGTGCTCTAAATGATCCTGGGTGGAGTAACTTCCTGTTGCTGTTCGAAGTGTTGTCAAACAAAACAGAGGCTAGCTAGAACACAAATGATGATTTTTAATTCCAACCGTTGCCGTCTGTCAGTCAAAATAATGTGAGTGAATGGGGAACTTCTACTATAAGAGTAAATTAAACTTGGTTACACAAATCCAAATTAAACCCTGCGGCTCGTGACGACACATTGATGTGCTAAGACACGAAACGATTGGTTTATATCATTTTTTTACCTCTAATAAACCATTATGTCCAACTGCGTTCAGCACTCGGTTAGTGAGGTCTGATCGCGCTCTGACAACGGAAGTCTCGTGCGTAGTGTTGTCACGGTACCAAAATTCCAGTAGTCGGTACCGATACCATGAAAATTTTACGGTTCTCTGTACCAATTTCGGTACCACAGCAAAATCTGTTGGAACTATTTTATGTAGCCTATTTTAAAAGCATTAAATATGATTTGGAGCGTGTGTGTATGTTTATGTGTGTATATATAGGTGACCTCAATGAAATACATTTTGAAATATAAATAAATAAATGCTCAAACATACATTTTGTACTGTTGAAAAAACCAGCATATGCTTGTAAGGTAGGTTTTGAAGCTGGTATGCTGGTCAAGTGCTGGTCCTAAACTGGTCCTGGACCAGTATAAACCAGCTCAAACCAGCATACCAGCTTCAAAACCTACCTTACAAGCATATGCTGGTTTTTTTTCAACAGGTTTATTTCAGCTATTTCGTCAGTGAAACAATACAACTATGAAATCAATATCGGTAAATAAAGGTAACCTAAATAATAAGAAAGTTAAATATCATTTAAAAAAGCATTTGTTTTTTATTTCCACTCAAAGATGCGTCATATAGCCAAAGTCCCATTATTATAGTCTTTGATATAACCTACCGCTCTGTGCTTTGAGAGGGATGTGGGACACGAGCAGGAAAGAGACCATTTCTCTTTAATAATATCTTCATCTTACCTCATGATGTTACAAGCAACTGACACTTGTTGTAAAAGGTCTGAAGAGCGAGTTTTATCCTCCGCAAGGTAAAGACATTCAGGCTATGTTTGATTTTGCGCTGCCAGACAAAGCAAAACTAAAAATCACAGGCGCGTTAAACGCGCTATACAAATAAACTTGATGCGCCTTATAAAGTCTAATAACAAGCACAAACTGTGTTAAATAGAAATTGACGTGCAAGCAAAAAGGTTTCTGCCCTACAGTGTTTTTTCTACTTTACAACAGTAAAGAATGCGAATAGCCTATAATAGGCCTCAATGCGAACGAAAGAAACGTTTATAATCCGCTGCGTGAGTGAAGATTTGGGAAAAGAAACAGATTCCATGTTCAGTGGAATAACTAATGGGATACTGTTAAACTATCTGGTAATCGGGTGACCAGATCGTGATTCGCAAAACATAACATAAAGCTTAAATGTATGGACTCACGTCTCTCTCTCATTCGGCATGAACCAAGATGTTTCCATGGCTGCGATGTCACATTTAATTGCTAACCTATTTCTTTTGTAAACAGCTTTGTGCTTCACTCGTGTCATATTCACGTAAATACTGCCACAGCCCTATCAGTGGGTACCGAATATACCCGGATTCTCGGTACTACTGGTACTAGAGAAATGCGGGTATCGTCACATTTTCAAAATTTCCGACTTGGTACCGAAGTACCGGTACTTTTGACAACAGTACTTGTGCGTATACTTTAATGAGTGCTAGACATCACTTCCGTTGTTAGAGCGCGATCAGACCTCACTAACCGAGTGCTGAATGCAGTTGGACATAATGGTTTATTAGAGGTAAAAAAAATTATATACTGTTCGGTTTCTCGCACAAACCGATCGTTTCGTGTCTTAGGACATCAATGTGTTGTCACGAGCCACAGGGTTTAATTTGGATTTGTCTAACCAAGTTTAATTTACTCTTATAGTAAAAGTTCCCATCCACTAGCATTATTTGACTTACAGACAGCAACGGTTGGAGTTAAAAATCATTTGTGTTCGACTGAAGAAACAAAGTCACCTACATCTTGGATGCGCTGGGGGTAAGCAGATAAACATCACATTTTCATTTTTGGGTGAACTATCCCTTTAAGAGAAGAACGCTGATGTGATCTCTGCATTTACTACAAATGAAGCACATCACAGGCGCGCGCGCCAAACTACAGTAGTGTGCGATGACGTCATGACGCAGGTATGCCAAATGAAAATAATTAATTCACTAAATTACCATAACACTATTTTTCTCATAAACAAATAAGAAATTAAATAACATTTTGCAGTATTAGAAAAATAACATTAAACAATTTTATACTTATTCAATATATCACAATCATCTTTCACACTTGCTGTTTTTTTCCCCTCTTTTCTCTTAGTTCTATCCTTGTGGAAATAACCAACCCGGTGGGATTATTTTGCCTTGGACTCCATCTAGGGCTGGACAATTTTGACCTCAAATCAAAACCTCGATTAATTGAATGATTATTTTGTTTGTTTGTTTGTCCTCATAGTTCACTGACAAGGTTTGTACTGTAAATATGATTGACTATTAAAGCTGGCACATTTTTTCCATTTGAAAGAGTGATCTGACATAACAGCTCACTATCAGCAGTTATTTAATCTGTGGTTTGTAACATTTCTTACAGATTTCTGCTCGTTGTAAATCAGATACAGATAAATTAGCACAGTACCAGTATATAATGAGAGCGACTGCGTGTGTGAATTAGTCATACCGTCTCGGTCCGTGTACGTTTTGATAGTTTGTTTTCCAATTTGAAATGAAATACGCAGAAACAAGAAAACGGTCGTTTCCAGTTTTTTTGTTTGTTAAAAAAAAAACGGAAAAAAACGAGATTTTGATTCGATTTTCGTTTTTTCGGGTCACGGATAGAAAACGGAAACACGACTTCAAAACTCGTTTTCCACATGTGGGCGGTCATTACACGCCCCTTTCAGCCGATTGGTCAATCAAATCTGAGCCAGTGACTATTATTACTGTAGTAATAATAGTCTATATAATATACTACTATTTTAGTTATGACAAAAATAATATATAAATGTTAAGCCAAAACGAATTAGTTTAAAGCTGAACTGAAACAGAAACAGTTGAAATGGTCTATAACTCTCTAATTTGACACAAATCCAAATGTTTCAATATTCACGATTTGGAGGCTAAATAGGCCTATTTATTATTTAAACGCTTTTATTGTAGCCTACACAGACTACGTAAAATGAGCAGTATAACTTTTTATATATTTGGTTGAATGAATGTTATTTTGACAATTAACAGACTGTGATGTCAAGTTACTAAAACTGATGTTGTGCGTGAGGCGCCGACGCGTTCACTTGAATTTTCTTATAAAAGCGGAAACAACATAAAATACTCAGACATTTATGGTCAATGTAACACCATTCGAATCTGTGAAGGGTTAAATAGGCCTATTATTTTTGTACACTCACAATAAAAACAAAACATTGCTCGTAAAATAAACAAAGAAATGTTCTGCCGTCTCGGTTTCCTTTCTGTGAACTTCTCAAAAATGAACCGACACTCATATTGTCGCATTTTTTCCCCTTTCATTTTGGTAATATGTTAATTACTTAAGTGAAATAAATTTCCCGCATAGACATATGCTATTTATTCCTTTTATATAATTTATTCCTTTTTTTTTTCGTTCACAGAAGCGCTGCAGGTGCGTGATGATGATGAATCCTCATGTTCTGTTGTTTATTCTGCTATTTGTTCATGTAGGCTAAAACTAAACCCCTGGGATTTTTTTAATGATTCACAGACATTTATCAAATTTCGTTTAATTCTAATTTAATATAATCTTGTCGGTTAATGAAACGATGATCGCATCAGTTGAAAGTCAGGGGGAAAAAACAGAAATTATATTGACAAGGCAACAATAATTTTCGTTTAGTTTAAGTTTTTCAAAACATCCACAGATCTGCATACAGTAAATTTTCCCGCTGTTTAAGCCAGGAATATTTACAAAATAAAATAATTATAAAGATGATAAAAGACAATAAAATAACAAAGATAATAAAAGTTCTATGTTTAATATACGCGAGTTTTTGTTTTGCTGTTGTCCACTAAAGCAATTGACGCAGAATCGCCAATAGCCGTTAAATCGAAATTGAAAGTAAAATGTTCAGGGCTATTTATAGCTAATTCATTCAAAAGCGAAGGAAAGACAGAAAAATTGAGGATAGCAAGTAAACTGTGACATATGATAATGTTCACTGTGTTCATAAAAGTGTTTAATTTAAGAGATAAAATCTGCATGGCCATTTATAAGCTAAGGAAAACTAAAAAGCCCCCCCCCGATGATGATACCATTATTATGTGTTGCCTAGCCTATTTTCTAATATGACTGCATAGTCTACTGCAAGGAATGCGTCTGCTAAATGATTGAATTTAAATGTATAAAATATAAACAAAACATTAATATAAGAAAAAAAAAAAAAAAAAAAAAAAAGAAAGTAGCAGTAGCCACTGATCTATAATAGATAATAGTCTGTCATTATCTATAGCCTATTGATCGGTGGTAGTAGCCCAATGGATGTCATGCGCTTGGTAACAGATGTAGAGGCATTTACATTTTAAAAACACAATTACAGCTTAAAAACAGACTTAATTAAATTTACTGTAGGTTTTTTTAAACTTTTTTTTATCTGTGCAAACATATTTCTGTGAAATACGCGTTAGGTTGCACAGAAGAGAGCCGATTTATGACATCTACTGATATAGCAGCAGAGGACTATTATTTTGTTGAACGAACGGAAGACGACGTCACTGGCTCAGATTTGATTGACCAATCGGCTGAAAGGGGCGTGTAATGACCGCCCACATGTGGAAAACGAGTTTTGAAGTCGTGTTTCCGTTTTCTATCCGTGACCCGAAAAAAAACGAAAATGGAGTCAAAATCTCGTTTCCCCGTTTTTTTTAACAAACGAAAAAACGGGAAACGACCGTTTTCTCGTTTCTGCGTATTTCATTTCAAATTGGAAAACAAACTATCAAAACGTTGGAAATAGTTACTTCAAAAGTAGAAAAATATATGCTATAATACGTTGAGTTTCTAAGTGACTAGTGATAAAAACAGGACAGCACTGACAACTAGTTTCTGCTCATCTCAGATCTTCACGTTTTATGCAGCAACTGTTTGTGATATAATACACATCCGATCGTCTAATCGCTTGAATGTCCAAAGTGGCAAACCGAAAATACTACAACTGACAAAGTTTAGTGAAGATGCAAGGCTCACCGCTCGCGCGCCGTCTCTGTGTTGACTGGACAGGGCGGAGTCACGTGGCAACACGCGCGCTATATGTTTTAAAGTGGTATTAACAGGATTAAAAACTTAAGACAGACTTAAATAAGTTCCAGATCTGTGCTCTTATTAGGCTATTTAAGTTATTTTGCTATTAATGTAAATAAACATATGCAAACAATATACTTGCTCTTGTGAATTTATTTTGAAGTTAATTACATTTACGAGCTGTTTCTTTAATACCGCGTGGTTTATATGTATGTTGATGCTGATTGGGCTGACATTTTTGACACCCACCAAACCAGAGAAAACCAGAGCTGTTGAAAGCGTATCTCAAACCTGTTGCACACCGTTTCCAGGAAACATGTCGTTCAACAGGGAAACCGTAGCAAAACGTTGCGCACTGGTTTGAGCTTGAACGTGCCCCTGGTCTGGGTCCAAAGTTGTTCAGACACACCAAACTGACGCTTGACACCCAATGGCCAAGCAGCACGTCAGTTCTGCGCCTGCGTGAGATTAAATGCCTTTCTGAACCCGCAGGTGGCAGTAGCTGAACAGCCAATCAGAATGGTCAGATGGCCCAACGGGCCGACGATATGTTTTTGTTTTTTCTATGTCTTTATAATGGATAGTATTCATGGTATTCATCACTATACAGTAGACATTGGAACAGTTAATACAGTCATAGTTTTGTTCAATATACAAAGTAACTTTCATTTTAACATTGTTTGTGGTTAAAAGAGATGAAAATGGAATGGGGAAATAGTCAATTAATTAATCGTTTCATTGTTTTATTTTGTAATGTTTTTAATAGATCCGTTAGTCTCGATTCTCTATCTATAGTAGCCTAACATAAGTTCTTTGATAGCAATGTTTGCAGTAGATCCATTGCTCATGTCTCGCTTTCTCATACTGTATGGCGAGAGTTTCTCCATACGGGTCTCGAGATCGCGAGAGGTGCACGTATGCCATCAATCTCATCATCTCGTGATTATTTCTCCGTTTATTCTCAGGCATAACATCTTCTTGTATAACACACGTTGGGTTGGTATTTATTCTTCATTTTTTTGTGGTTATTTATTGTGTTTGCACTCATTCAAACACAATTTTAGGAGGGAAAATGATAAACTTTATTTGTGTATCCTGAGTGTTACATTATATACAACTGGGAAAAGATAGATTATATTGATTTATGATGCTATTTTCAGTTTTGTTATTTTGTAATATTAATGTGCATTCCTCAGAACATCACTTAGCTTTAACTCAAATGTTCTGAATAAGTGAAGCATTCATTTCAAAACGTTTCCAATAAACTGCTGTGATGTGCAATAGCATTGTGAAAAAAGGGTATACATAAAAACATGATTTACATAACGTCATCTAATGAAGATGCAGGATTAGGAAGGGGCTTCTTCATCCTCCTTGTGACAGGCAGAATTAGGGGCAGGTGGTGAAGAGATTTATTAATCAAAGGACATCCAGAGACCATTACTCTGGAGACAAGAGACGGAGCTGACGAAAGAGATTACAACACTGAGAAGAGTCAGATGTCCCACCCATCACCATCTATCCTCCTGATTCCATAAAAACATTATCTTCATTAAACGTCATTTCACAATAATAGAAAGTTATTGTATATATAAATGGCACCTTTGAACATTTTCACTGTGCATGTGTGGGTCATGCTAGCACTTGCTGACAGAAGTCAGATTAATAAATTAATATGCCTACATTATGTATATCCAAATAGTATTCAGATGTCATCTAGACTTGCCAAACACACCAGTCATGGTGTCATGAGAAAAGCCCACACAATTGTAAAATTAGCCACCCAGAACACAATCTATATGTGTATACTACAATCTGACTGGTATGATGGGCTGCACACACCATCTGAACCTCTGACCTCTGTTACACTGTGTTTAAACTGGATGTGACCATTATCAAGTCATGCTGCAACACCAGTTTGCACTGGACATGACTACTGCAAGTCCATTTGTCTTTCATAACAGAAACAGCGTTTTGTTGTGTTCGCATCCAGTGTAGCATCACTATCACTGATTATAAAGGGTTCTATTCTCTTCATCCGGTCTTGACACTGTGTCATGAAATAGCAGTGTCCGGACGTATGTTCTCTGTGTTCTGCCTTTGAATCCTTGACCTCAAGCTTATGCTGACATAATCCTGTGCCATGAACAACAAGGTTCTGGATGCAGCAGTTCATCTGGTACAGTGGAATCACGGCTGTAGATGGTTGGAAATTGAAGTGTCGATGTCAAAACCATGATGACATATACTTAACAATTAGTTAATCATCATTAGTTTAGTTTGATTAGTTCACTTTCAAATGAAAATTAGCCTAAGCTTTACTCACCCTCAAGCCATCCTCTGTGTATATGACTTTCTTCTTTCAGATGAACACAATCTGAGAAATATTAATAAATATCCTGACGCATCCGAGCTTTATAATGGCAGTGATGGGGACCAACAAATATGAGCTGAAGAAAGTGTCTCCATCCATCATAAACATACTCCACACGGCTCCGGGGGGTTCATAAAGTCCTTCTGAAGCGATGCGTTTGTGTAAAAAAATATATCCATATTTAATAAGTTACTAAGTAAAGTATGTAGCTTCCGGAATATTTAAGTAAAATATTCAACTGACAGAAAAAGCTTAATTGATGCGACGCCAGTTTACACATTTTACACATACAGAAGGTGGTCTGGCGGAAGCTACATATTTTACTTAATAACTTATTAAATACAGATATATTTTTTAAGCAAACGCATCACTTCGCTTCAGAAGGCCTTTAATAGCCATGTGGATTATGTTTATGATGGATGGAGACACTTTCTTCAGCTCATACTCATTTGGTAACACTTACTGCCATTATAAAGCTCGGGTGTGTCAGGATATTTATTAATATTTCTCAGATTGTGTTCATCAGAAAGAAGAAAGTCATATACACCGAGGATGGCTTGAGTAAAGCTTGGGCTAATTTTCATTAAGTGAATTAATCCTTTAAGCATGAATTAATGCATATTAGTGCACCCATGCTACCAAAATAATTTCAATAATAAACTCATAATTTTCAAACTCAGTTCAACATTCAATTTCCTTACAGTATATTTCTTTTTAAATAGATATAATAAGCTATAATGTGCGGGCAGCTGGTCACTATCACAGAATAAAGTAGTAAAGTATAAAAAAAAATTGACAACCAGCAGTGATGAGTACAGAATATTGAATTTTTTGACTATTTATAATTCAGTTACTGATGAAGAAAACACTGAAAACTCGTAAAGTGGAGTAGAAATCATTATTGTTGCAAGTTGGTTTATGCTTAAATTCAGGACATTTCAATAAAGCACTCAGAACTGAGCCTCTTACATGTTCAAGGCAGCTCACAGTAAAAATACACCAATGGCTACATGGCGCTGCGTCATTGCTCAAGGTTTGCGCTCGCACGCCTCCTCATCATATAAAAGCGTCTGGGCGTCTCGCGTTCACAGACCTGAGAGAGCAGTTCAGAGCAGTGGCCAGTATTTCACTAGCTGTACGCATAGCTCACCTAATGTACAAATGTGAAACACTTTACAAGCAACGCGCTATTCATTTGTCATTCGTTATTATGTGTTGATATTTAACGACTACCATGGAGGTTAATACTACGCTATCAGGGCGCAACTTCATAGACTTGCGCATCCTAACGCAGAAACTTCTCTCTTCGGCGAACCGGTCCCAGCAAATCCTGGACAATGATACGGAGCTCGTCTCCGAAGAGGATTTGGACGTGAATACAGACATCTATTCTAAAGTTTTCGTCACTGTGATTTATGTGCTGTTGTTTGTAATTGGGTGTTTGGGGAACTCGATTACCCTGTACACACTTCTCACGAAAAAATCTCTCCAAAACCTCCAGAGTACGGTGCACTATCACCTGGCGAGTCTGGCCATATCCGACCTGCTCATCTTGATCCTCTGCATGCCCATCGAGTTATACAACTTCATCTGGGTTCATCACCCGTGGGCTTTTGGGGAGGCTGTTTGTAAAGGGTACTACTTCCTGCGGGACGGCTGCTCGTATGCCACGGCGTTCAATATCGCCAGCCTGAGCGTGGAGCGCTTCATGGCCATCTGCCACCCGTTCAAGGCGAAGAGCATCATGTCGCGGAGCCGCACCAAGAAACTCATCAGCGCCATGTGGGTCGCGTCTTTTCTCCTGGCCGCTCCGATGCTTTTCACCATGGGACAGCGACTGACGCAGGATGAATTCATATGCACCACCATCGTGTCCTCGATAACTGCTAAAACCGTTCTACAGGTGAGCGCGCACAGCTCTCCTTGCGACGAGCGGAGTATGTCCTTATATGCTTTGGTTGTAGTTTGCTTTGTCTTGTATTTATTTAGTCTCATGCATGAGTCGCATAAGTGTCTTATCATAAGCAACAACCTGTTGAGTAGCGTTGCTGGTCAATAGCTAATCATTTTTAAACGAAAATTGTCAACATCCAACACGAATTTCCACGTGAAATATTTGGCTGAATTTAAGTAGTAATGGCAGTTCAACATTGTAAAAAAGTGTGCCCTCAGAAATGCTTTTACTAATATAAATACTTTTGATTAATGTAGGCTCACAAGAGATGAAGACCCAATTCATATATGTACAAAAAAAAAAAAAAAAAAAAAAAGTTTAATTCTTCAGGGAACGGGTGTGGGCGAGATCATGTGACCAGCAGCATCATGACTAATATAAAAAAAAAAAGATGATGATGATGATGATGATGAGGATGATGATAGATAGATTTATATGTTGCTTTCAGACAGGTGTCAAGGCAGTTTACTACAAAGCATTATATTATACAACTTTGCAACAACTTTGCATGTAAAATAACTCTCATTAGAGTATTGGAGTACTAGTACTGTCTGCTTAATATCTGCAGAACTTTATTTTGATGCTCCTCAACAGATATTCTACTGACTATAAGTAACTTATAGTTCAACTACATGTCAACTTATTCTACTAACCCGAACCCTAACACCTACCCCTACAGTCTACCACAAACACTTGATGAGATTTAGTTGACATGTAGTTGCAAAGTTACTTATAGTTAGCAGAATGTCTAAAGTGGATCATCTAACATAAAAGTTTGTTTACACAATAAATACATTATATATCTGTGTGTGAGACATATATAAATATACTACTGGGTCATTCTACAGAAACATCCATTTTTCTGTCCCTAGCCTTTACTGAAATATTACACTTGAAAAACACTTTAGGATTACAATTTCTTTATATTTTAAACTGAAACAATATGTTATTTGAACAATTACACCTTCTTGAGCCATTAATGTGGCAATATTTGTTTTTTAATTAATTATAAGAATTCCAAGCGCCACAGAAGTGCTCATCCCCACAGTCATGTACAGAGGGAAAGTATTCTGAGCTCAGAAACAGGTTTTTCTACCATTTCAAATACAATAATGTATGCTAGCATAACTATCAAATATATTATGAAAATGATCTCATGTTTTATATGAATCTTTTAGTTTAACTCTCTGGTATGACCTACTTTATTGTTAGGGAATTTTAAAAAACTAGAATACAAATGGATTAAACTACATAATTTAGTGAGTATACCATGATTGATTGTTTTGATACCTTGCAGCAGCCATTTTAAAAATGTCTGTAAAATACACTGTCTGTGAAGTTGCTGCTTCTCAGCTGCACTCAATTTATCCACATACCTGCCCAAAGGAGGATTAACAATGAGAAAGAAAAGTTAGAATCACAAAATCTTAGTGCTATTTTATGCAAAAGAACTAAATGAATAGTTTTAAATAAAGTTTATCTATGAGTCATTCCACGAGACCTGTACGATTTGAGTCCCTCTGACCTTTTTCAATGTATTTTATCTATTGGGTCACCAAAATATACTTGTAAAAGCTTTTTGTATTAATTGAAATCTCTCCTTTAATAATGTTTAACTCTTAAATGCATGACTGTTTCGCCAATCATTCTTATATATTCGGGTCTTTATCGACCTGGATCTACATCTAACACGGAAGGATCTCTCCCTGTCGCGATATTATACAACTCCTTTTGTTACCTTTTGGAGCTTGAAAGGGCTCTGTTTGAGCAGATGTTTTATGCCATCACCACTTTCCTCGTCAGAGCTCATTTCCCAGTACATTCAGCAAATAATAGGCTAGTTTTATATTTGAGGTCACGAACGTGAACCCATTCACGATCTCAACAATTTTCAACATCTTCAAAATCAATATTTTGATCGCTCACAGCTTCACCAGATCCATCCAGTAACAGTGACAGTCATATTTGATTGCGTTCAGTACTCGCTCTGCAGTAAATCGCTGAGCCATTTCATGTTTTTCTTATTATTTCGTTTTCTGTCTGAATGAGTCGTCACTTCAGCATTGTGTATCAGACATTGCCACCTTGTGGAATAAAGGTGAATTGCACTTATTCCGTCATCTAAGATTCAATAATTGTTGTGCAGAAAAAATACAGGTACACTCATACACACCTCGGGTCGTTAGTGACCCTAAACAATTTTTACAAAAAAATTAGTACAAAAATAGGCATTGTTTTATAATTTTATTATTTTTTTCTTTTTATATTCTTTATAATGAATTGATTGAGGAATACCAAGAAGGTTGATGTCTAACTTTAAAAAATGAACGAGGAGGAGGGTAGTGAATGACGTCCCGGGTCACTAAAGACCCGAGGTATGCATTTAAGGGTTAAAAACCTGACACACATTTTATCTTCATATTAGAAATTATTTAGTTTTCTTTTTTCAGTTGACACCACCTATTTTGTCACGTCCCTCAAGACCATCTATGAAAGTGTACTTGGGAAATAAATAATAAAATGAGAAAAAAGTCCATTCAGTTTGCCATTCCCATAAATATCCATCTGTGCTTTTTTTGCTGGTAATGTTTTCATGATTATTCATTAAAATGACATCATTTAGTTCCATACCTCAGTAACCTCTAAACCCTGTTACACAAACCTTAATGAACTGATACTTGTGTGACATCATTAATAGGAAGTGACATCATAGAAGTCTTCTGAACAACATTGTGAGCAAGTTACCACCTTGTTTAATAATTATAACTAAATTATGTTGTGAAATTGTGTTTGTCGAGGTTAACGACCCTGTTACATCAATTTAAGATAGAAAACTATTACTTGTGAAAATTATCTTTGTTATTTCAACATTATTCATGATTTCTTAATATCATGCATGTCATGCGTTCTCCATTTATTCTAGAGCAGTGGCCAAAAAATCGAAACCCCGTCACACCTACATTTTTATTATTATTATTATTATTATTATTATTATTTTTGTTAAGTTTATGGAAAAGTAATTTAAAGTTAGTTGAATTCTGTCTGAAATGTTCAGATCAATCACAAGAATACTGATTTCAGTTCACATTCTGAAGTTAAGCCTTTGATCAAAAATGATGAGGTTTCTGTCACAAAAAGTGTCAATTTCAGGCTTTAGTAGCAAAAGTGTGAGATTTTATGTAACTTTTATATTTGCAATTACTGAATTAGTGTGAGGGACATCTAATTAATAGAAAAATATTGATTTTTATCACAAATGCATTTTATAATAATATTCAGAGAGCTCCCATAGTGTCCATAACTTAAAATAATGACCAATAATAATAGGGATTTGATGCCTGAGATGGGAAAATATGTTTTTCTGGAAGTTAAATATGTCATTAATGTTGTGGGGTGTTCAGAAAAGTAAAACATTTTGGTAAAAAAATCTAAAAATGTCTAAGTCCAAATCGCACCGGTTTCCTGGAATGACTCCTATAAATAGAGTCACTGTTGTTACTGATCTTTACTGGTGTTACCCATAAAAAGGTAACACCAGTGACTCCCATTTATAGATTTCAAAGCTATTCATAAATTGAGTGCAGCTGAGAAGCAGCGACTTTACAGACAGCATATTTTCCAGACATTTTTAAAATGTTGTTTATGATAGCATGTAATCACTGAAATAATGTTGAGTCAGTGTTGATGCGTCAACGTTAATTGCATTGAATTAACGTTACAAAGTGATGTTGCTTCAGTGTCACTCTTGCACCCTCAGTTAATGTTGAAACAATGATGAGATTTCAACAATAAATCAATGATAATATCATTGAATCAACATTATGAAGTGATATTAGTTCACTATCATGTTTGCACCCGCATTTAATGTTGAAACAATGGTGAACAAAAAATCAATAATAACGCTATTGAATCAACATTACACTATGATTGATTCTACATCACTGCAGTTGAATCAATATTGAAATGAACAAAAATAATCATAAGTAATATTGTTTGTTAATGTGATGTTGATTCTAAATCCCTTTTGTTGAAACTTTGAAAACAACGAAAATGTCAACATAAAACAATGTTCTGAACAATATTAATATTTCAGCTACACTTCAATGGTACGTCAACAAATTACTGAACATTTCAATGTTTTGGGAAAACCTTTTAAAGCATAAATGACACCTTTCCAACAATTGAGTCAGATTCTTTTATTTGACAGTTTAACACAATCAATGACAAAACGCATTACACCCTTTAAAACAGCATTACTTTCAGATGTCTTGTGTCATAAATACAAGTGGTCCAATGGTTCAGGTTTTCAAAATGTGGCTGAAAATTTCTTTAAAGCTGCAGATTCACCTTATGAGGACCTTTATCTGTTTAAATATCACAAAATAGCCATGTCAGTCACTCAAACACAAGGTGTAGTTTTTGTGATTGTGTTTCAGTGGAAACAGGCTAAACTTAATGGAGATCAGTCGCATTCCTCAAGTTTAATACAGATTCAGGAATATGAATGATTAGCTGATTAAGCAGTAATGAGGGAGCAGGAGATAAGGCACACGATAGCATCACGTCCCAGGTGAAAATCCTATCGACTACAGTGTTATCAATGTCACATTTATCAAGAGGGTGCTTCTCTTTTTTTAATTTAAATCATTATTTTCCTGTAACTCTGACTGCATGTGCTGAAAAAATGAGAAATAATATTTCATAAAAACCTTTAATATTGCCAAAGAAGTAAGGTAACACCAGTGACAAAAAATAGTACATGCGGTCTTTAAATAAAGGCACAAGTTTTATTATTATTATTATTTTTTTTAAATCATTAAGCTGTCATTTATGTGTATTCATAAAGTCAGAGGGTAACTGCCTTCCCAGACTCCAGTTCCCACGATCCTCTTTGTCTGCACACCTGAATGTATAACGTGGTCTAAGTTTAAATGTTAGAAAAATTAATACATTTTAAGACATCTTACCATACCAAACGTGGACATTTCTGTAGAATGACTCTACTAATACTCTACTCTAATGAGATTTACATGACATGTAAAGTTGCAAAGCTACTTATACTTATTAGAATGTCTAAAGTGGATCTTCAAAACAAAGTGTAACCATTAAATGTATTAACATCCTCTACATTATTAGTGATATGGTTAGAATATACATAAACATATGCATGAAAGTGTAGTTTAGAAAGCACTGGAAATTAAAAACCAATTGCTATTAATGTGGTTTTTGTACTTTGTGAGTGGTTGAGTGTTTTTGTGTGTGTGTGTGTGTGTGTGTGTGTGTGTGTGTGTGTGTGTGTGTGTGTGTGTGTGTGTGTGTGTGTGTGTGTGTGTGTGTGTGTGTGTGTGTGTGTGTGTGTGTGTGTGTATGACACACAATGTGCATACTACAGACAAAACACAACAACCATACCTGAGTAAACAGCATTGCCTAAAATGATGCTATGGATCATGTGTACGATCCACCAGACACTTCAAATCAAATGTGTGTGAGGGAAAATTAAATGTCCAAACAAGCAGTCAAACATACAATTTGACTCCAAGTTGACAATGTCAGCAAGTCCAAACATGCTGTGGATAAAGCAGTGGATTAACTCAAGTTGAAATGAAAACAGCAGCGGAGCAGCGGTAAATTAATATGTATTATGCCCCTTTGATTCTTTTGGAATTGCAAATTAAATGTTGATGTCTTGATTATTCAAACACATTAAAATGAGGAGCAGCAGGGACCATATTGCTTCTGCTGTGAGCACTGATGGTCATGAACATCAAAATAAATCAGTGATTCAAATGAATTTAACTACTCTGTTTCTTTAAAATATGATAAGTCTACCACAACCAATATGACTCTTATTGCGTTTTCTGTATGTTAGTTTGAGTAACAAGTGGCAGGATTTGCTCAAAAACAAGGATTTGCTCACGAAAATGAAATGCACTTGCAGTTCCCTAAAGTAAATTTTAATTGCCTGGAAATGGAGACATTATGCTTCGATTCTTGTAAAATTGTCCTTGCAGACCTAAACCTTGTGCCTGCCTTATTCTTTTCTATTACACCAGTGAATCTACATTAGTCAGGAACACAATCCTTTTACAAGGACAGGAGGTCTCCTGCTTTAAACACTCATCTTACCATCTTTCTACATTTGAAAACAAACAAACAAACAACAACAACAGTGAGACTGAAAACAAGTGGAGTAGCATGAGAAGTAAAATAGTATATTAAAATGATCCTTAATTTTATATGGCATAATATTACAGCATTCAGTCCTTGAAATGCCTGTGTATAATTAAAACTCACAGCAGAGTGAATAACGAGCAAATGAATACAGGATGAATTAGTTCTGACCATCCAATTCCATCAGTCATTGCTGAGTGTGTGTGTGTGTGTGTGTGTGTGTGTGTGTGTGTGTGTGTGTCATCCTGAGATCTTCCAGTCAAAAGAATGATAGTTGCAATAGCAGCTGTTTGCTACAGGACAAACTGTTTATCATGTTTCAGTCTTGGTAAATTGGTTACCACAGAAAACCCCAAGATGTCCTCTTTCATATACAGAAGGTTTCACAATATGAAAAATACAATCCAGTATCATATATTGCTAGAGAAATTCTAGTGCTCTGTGGGACACAAGATGATTGCAGAAAGAAAACATAAATGGTCTTTTATTGCTTTTTGAGATGTGGTATAACCTTGCCACATAAAGTGTAAACTGACATAAATATGTATGTTACTGCATCTTTCCGTTTGGGAATGGTTTCTTGAATATGAGCATCTATACTGGTGCCTTTCTAATGGTTCATTCTCTTCTGTTTGTTATCCTGATCTTTCTATTGCAGTCTGCACCTGAAAATAATCCAGTACTGCACTTGAAAGTACGTGGATACAAATATACAAATAAAATGAGACCAACATATATATATAGCAGCAGGCAGTGATGTTGGTGAGGATAAGTGGCTGAGCTGAGATTGGACTGGCACTGTGTTCTGGGACGGTTGAGCCGACGTTTTTAGGTTTTGACATTTCACCCCTTCATTCAACAACACCATTCATAAAGCACAGCTTTCTGGATCCAACAGAACAGGACACCTGCAACACATGAAAGTCACAAATATATATTTTACTGCAGAGAGGGAGATCATAGATCATACTGAGCGGAGCTCTGCTGAAACACTTTGCACAAGCAAATTTATTGGAAATTTAAAATAGAAAAAAATGTATCACTGTTTCCACAAAAATATTGAGCAGCAAAAACTTTTTTTCACTTTTGATTATAATAATAAATGTTTCTTCAGCATCAAAGCATCATATCAGAATGATTTCTGAAGGATCATGTGACACTGAAGACTGGAGTAATGATGCTGAAAATTCAGCTTTGATCACTGGAATAAATTCAATTTTAAAATATATTAAAATAGAAAACAGTTCTTGTAATAATATTATTATAATTTTATATATTTTTTTTTTACGTTTTTGATCAAATAATTGCAGCCTCAGTTAGCAAAAGCAATAAAACACTCTTTTTCTTTTTCTTTTTTCTTTTTTTTTAAACATTAATGATTCCAAACGTTTGGCCGGAAGTGTATATTATTTTAGGTCTGTCAAAGTCAATGCATTAACTTAACATTAATTAAATATGTATCATTTTTAAAACATTTATTGAATTTACATATTATTGTATTATTTTTTCAGCTTTCTAAACGCTGACCAGAAGTCATTATTCTATTGAGAGCCCTAGGGCCCTATAATACACCCGGCGCAAGGCGCAGCGCAAGTGTGTTTGCTAGTTTGCATCCGGCGCCGTTCGCGTTTTCCCATTCAGCGCCACATCTTTAAATTAGTAAATGCATTTGCGCCAGTTAGTGCGCCCACAGTAGTTTTGCCCAAAATAGCAAAAGTGGATTTGGACACGCCCTGAGTGCACCTGTGCCGTGCGCTTTACACTTTGCGTTTAGATCGTTAAAATAGGGCCCCTAGCGTTTAACAGTAAGAAATAAAAACCAAATGTAGTGTTATGAAAATAAATGTAATCTCTTTGTTCTTCCAACTAAGCTGAAATATCCATCATAGAGCAGCATGTTGGTCCAGACTGGTTTATGCTAGTATTGTCACGGTTGTATGCAGGCAAGAAGACGAAGGCAGAAGAATAATATTCCAAACAACCTTTACTGATCAATTCTAAAAGGCATGTAGACAGGCAGTGCAAACACAACTTAAAGGATTAGTTCACTTTCAAATTAAAATTTCCTGATAATTTACTCACCCCCATGTTATCCAAGATGTTCATGTCTTTCTTTCTTCAGTGGAAAAGAAATTAAGGTTTTTGAGGATTATTCTCCATATAGTGGACTTCACTGGACTCCAAACGGTTGAAGGTCCAAATGTCAGTTTCAGTGCAGCTTCAGAAAGCTTTAAACGATACCAGACGAGGAATAAGAGTCTTATCTAGAGAAACCATCGGTCATTTTCTAAAAGAAATAAAATAAAAAATTATATACGTTTTAACCATAAATGCTCATAGCTCTCTTCTTCTCTATTTGAACTCCGGCAGTGTAGACACTGCTAAGTGTATTACTGCCCTCCTCAGGTCAAAGTTTGAACTAATTGTTATATACTTGCACTAGCATATTGAATATGACAGTTTAGTTTAAACTTTGACCTGTTGACAGAGATCAGACAGAGGAAGGCAAGGGTACAACTTATACAGGAACACAAACAAGGTATGACAATTATAGTGCTGGTAGAGCTGGTGGATCACTATATGCTCTCAAACAAAACTGAGTTGGTTTGGCTAGTCAACTATCGCTTCTCATGCTGGTAATCAGTAAACCAGCAACCAGCATGCAAAACATACCTGGATGCTGGATTTTTCAATGGGGAACATGCTTCGACAGTCTCCCTTGCCACTGTTCCCTTTGTCTTGATCACTAGTGGATGTAAGAAAGCATCCACTTTAAAACTGTTTTTTGAATAAAATTAATTTATTATTTAAGTATTATTTATTATTTATTTGAGACAGATAATAAATTCAATTGTCTTATGCAATTGTCTCAACAAAAATCATTTCAAAACTTGCCCAGCCTGCCCACCTAAAAATATATATTTGCTCTTTAGCACAAATGGAAATAAATGTAAGATGACACATGTCAGTGAGAACTGGAATCAGCAAAGATAGAGATGACGTGATGTCTCTGTTCTCAGTGTACTGACGGGTATATCTGCTGCTGAGAGAGAGCAACACACTGTTTGTGTGTAAGACGGGAGCTTTGGGGCAGTTTTTGGAAGGATTTGATATGTGGACTCCAGGCAAGTGAAGGTCGGGACGGTTACATGTATGCTAGGAAAAGTTTAATGGGAAAAAAACCTGTATAAATGAATGTAGAGCATTTAAAAAACACTAATAGAAAAAAAAAAAACTAACTGTTTCCTCTGCCCAACAGTTCATTCACGAAGCTATAATTACATGTTGTGAAGCATCTGTGTCCCTTATATAGATCTGCCAGGGATATTTACTGTCTGGAAAACACAGCGTTTGGCAGCCTGTGTGCTTGAGAAGAGGACTGAAGTTGTGGTGGGAGCAAAAGTGAAACAATAATAAACTATACTTTCTGTGAACCTGTAAAATGTAAGGCATGCTGTTACTTTTGTCCAACATCTGTCCAAAGTGTGAATTACACAGAGTACTTCAAAGCAATCAACTCTTTACTCCAGACACCTTCACAGACATCAGGGCAGCAGATACTGACATACTGAGAGATGTCTGGCAGATAAAAGAAACCTCAGCCAAGACTTCGAGGAGAAGAGAGATGGAGAGATGGAATTGAGGCCAAAAGAAAGAGGGGGAATGATAACTTTCAAGATGATAACTTTCAGTCAGTAAATAAGACAGAAAGAGATGGAGTGTTGACAAGTTTAATCTTTTTCTTACCTTCCATCATGGGTGGCACTAGCCCTGAATGTCTTTAAAGCTCTGACTGTGATTTATCAGCTTGTCTTTTTCATGTCTCGTCATTTTTGTCACAATTAACATCACCCAGAGCCGCAGAACTGTTCTATAATCATGATATAGTGCTGCAAGTCACATTTTTGATTATTTTTACTTTATACTACAGGTTGTTGAATGCTTGAATCTGAGTGGCTGGCGAAAGTTCTAAGGTGTGCAATTATTTTCAGGTAAACACTCGGCTAAAGTAGTTCTTGACTGTCCATAAATGATTTCAGTTATTTCAAAGGTCCTTACAGCAGCAAAAGAACCAAAACCCACAAGGAAACTGACCAAGCAAATAAATATAGTAAACAATATGATAAAAATTACAGATTATTTCCATGTTTTGCCACAAAATTACATTTTATTATGTATGTGCAACAAAGCAGCACCACCAGCTCACTTAGGGATATAACGAGTGTTCATGAAAAATTTAAAAAAATGATGGCTCACTCCACAACAACACTTTCATGCACGGTGAAATTTAATGACAGTGCTAAAAATAGACAGTCCTTTGGTGATGTATACAGGTGCACAACAAAAAACAAGTGCCATAACCATAGTGTTATGATATAGACACGGAGGCAGAGATAAAAGCAATCCAGGTGAGTTTATTGGAACAATATGTGGAACACAGAGTGGTAATGGCTGTTATCAGGTTCTTGAGAGATGAATATAAAGTAATACTGTCCTTGTGTGGTTTGTGGATCCAGGAGTTGAGCTGAGATGGAGGGAGACGTTGGAGACACTCACACACACAGATGGGTAAGCACACGAAGGGACCAGGAGACGAAGGAGATGAAGGAGATCGCTGGAGCAGGTAAGTATGTTGAAGGGGAGTCCTTAAGGTAAGCATATACATGGCGTAGTGCAAACGAGACCGGACAGTGAGTGTGTGTGAGAGTGGTGGCTTTGTAGTGCTGGTGATTGCAGAGTGAATGAGGTGCAGGTGGCGGTGATTAATAAGCTGGTGATTGAGTGCGTGGGTACTGTGGTGAGGTGGAGCCTGGCGTGTCTGTGACAGTACCCCCCCTCCCACGGCCCGCTCCTGAGGGCCGCGGACCCCGACGTCGTGGTGGTCTTCCCCTGGGTCGTGGGGCAGGTCTGTCTGGATGGTTGGTATGGAAGTTCTGTAACAGAAGAGGATCAAGGATATCGTTCCTGGGAATCCATGAGCGTTCCTCGGGACCATAGTCCTCCCAGTCCACGAGGTATTCGAGTTTACCACCACGGCGCCGGGAATCCAAGATCTCGTGGACCACGTAGGCTGTGCCGTCCTCTAGGAGAAGTGGAAGGGGGGCTCGGCGCCTCCCACGTCAGTCTCTGTGGAGGGAACAACAGAAGGGTGGTGAGGTTTAAGTAGAGACACGTGAAATGTAGGATGGATTCTACTATACTGTGCCGGGAGTTGGAGACGATAGGTGACGGGGTTGATCTGCCGAAGGATGGTGAACGGGCCAATGAAGCGGGGACTCAGCTTTTTGCAGGGCAGACGCATCCTGATGTCCCGGGTGGACAGCCAGACCTTCTGCCCCGGCTGGTAGACAGGAGCCTCGGAGCGTCGAAGGTCGGCTGCCATCTTGCGTCTGCGCAGGGCCCTCTGCAGCTGGTGGTGAGCTGAGTCCCACACCCTCTCGCTCTCCCGGAACCAGTAGTCGACTGCCGGAACGTTGGAGGGTTCCCCGTCCCAGGGGAACATCGGGGGTTGGTAGCCGAGTACGCACTGGAAGGGTGTTAGTCCCGTTGAGGCTTGGCGGAGAGAGTTTTGTGCGTACTCGGCCCAACCCAGGTACTGGTTCCAGGAGTTCGCGGTCACCGATGTCGTAGTTGACCTCCGCCGGGTTGAGCTTGCGGGAGAAGAAGGCGCATGGATGGAGTCTACTTGGTGTCCCCTGCTGCTGTGAAAGGACCGCTCCCACTCCGGTGGTAGATGCGTCCACCTCTACTATGAACGGGAGGTCCGGGTTAGGGTGGACGAGGAGGGGAGCGGTGGTGAAGGCCTTCTTCAGGGTCTCAAAGGCGTCGGTGGCTAATGGAGACCAGGACAGAGACTTGGGCTGGTGACGGAGGAGGTTGGTGAGTGGACTGACGATTGTGCTGTAGTTTTTGATGAACCGGCGATAGAAATTGGAGAAACCTAGGAATCTTTGGAGTTCTTTGATGGTGGTAGGAGTGGGCCAGGACTGTATGGCGGAGACCTTCCCCTCGTCCATCCGGATGCCACTGTGATCAATCACGTACCCCAGGAACTGGACGGAGGGTTGGTGGAATGAGCATTTTTCAGCCTTGAGGAAGAGATGGAACTGCCGTAAGCGCTGGAGGACCTCCGCAACGTGGTGGCGATGTTCGGCCAAGCTCCGGGAGTAGATGAGGATGTCATCTATATAAACCAGAACGGACTTATGGAGAAACTCCCGGAGCACCTCGTGGATGAAATCCTGGAATACGGAGGGGGCGTTGACCAGGCCATACGGCATCACGAGGTACTCGTAGTGTCCAGTGGGCGTGACGAAGGCGGTCTTCCACTCGTCCCCCTCACGTATCCGGATGAGGTTATACGCGCTGCGGAGGTCCAACTTGGTGAACACAGTGGCACCGCGGAGATGTTCCAGGGCCGCTGGGACGAGGGGAAGTGGGTATCGGAACTTGATGGTGATCTTGTTGAGTGCACGGTAATCGATGCATGGCCTCAAGCCTCCGTCCTTCTTTGCCACGAAGAAGAAGCTTGAAGCAGCAGGGGAAGTAGACGGGCGGATGTAACCTTGTTCGAGTGCCTCCTTGATGTATTCCTCCATGGCCTTCTCCTCCGGTATGGACAGGGGGTATATGCGTCCCCTGGGCACTGGTTCACCCGGCAGCAGATCGATGGCGCAGTCCCATGGCCGGTGTGGAGGAAGCTTGGAGGCGCGTTGCGGGCAGAAGACGTCGCTGAAGGGGGCGTAGTCAGGGGGAACATCCACGGAGCGCTTCTCAACAGGGCTCTCGATGGACGTGGCATTCACGAGAAGAGACTTGGAGAGTGGAGGTTTTGGAACAGGAAGCGCTGGGAAGCAGTCTGGGAAGCAGTGATCGCCCCACTTCAGGACTTCGCCCGTGCGCCAGGAGATGTTGGGGTTGTGTTGTTCCAGCCACGGGCGCCCTAGAACCACGTCAGCGGTGGATTCCTCCAGAACCAGCAAATGGATGTGTTCAGTGTGCAGGATACCGATGCTGAGTTGTAGTGGGCCCGCGCAGTGACGGATGTGTCTGCGGCTTAGGGGTTTGCCCGTGATGGAGTGGATTTGATAGCTCGTCGGTGAAGGAGAGATCTTAAGGTTGAGTTGTCTACAGAGGGTGCCTGAGATGAAGTTTCCGGCTGACCCTGAATCAAGGAGCGCCACCACTGGAACAGAGATGTTAGCAGCAGTAAGAGTTACAGTTGTGGTGAGTGGTTTCATTTTCTGAATGGAGGGAAATATTGCACTCACCACGGGTCGAGGAGGACGGATTGGGCATGTGGAGAGATTATGCCCCATTGTTCCGCAATAGAGACAGAGATTCAGGGCCAGCCTTCTTTGTCTTTCGTTAGGGGTGAGACGAGAGTGATCAATTTGCATGGGTTCGTTGGCTGGTTCTGGGGAGCTGACGGGTTCGGACCGACGGAGGAGATTAGTGGTGGATGACTGGCCCTGGTGTTCTTGAATGCACGACTGCATACGGGACCCCACGCGGATGGCGAGTTGGATGAAGCGTTCTAATCCCATGGAGTCCTCGTATGCAGCGAGATGCAGCCGCACGGAGGGTTCCAGCCCCTGACGGAACGTGGTGATGAGGGCTTGCTCGTTCCATCCGCTGGTGGCGGCTAGCGTTCGAAACTGCAAGGCATATTCGTTAACAGATAGGTTTCTTTGCTTTAGATTATAAAGTTTCTCACCAGTCGAGGAATCAGTCAGAGGTTTCCCGAATACTTCCCGGAAGTGGGAGACGAACGCCGAATAGGATTGGACGACTGGGCCTTTCTGGGTCCACAACGAATCTGCCCATTGCAGAGCCTTCCCTTGCAGTTGTGAAATAATGAACGCTATTTTAGCCGTGTCTGTGGTGTAGAGGTGCGGCTGCATCTCCAGGACCAGCTCACATTGGAGAAGAAATCCGCTGCATTCCTCCGCCGATCCAGAGTAGGGCGCCGGTTTGGCCATGGGACTGGCGGTGAATGCAGGTGAAGGAGTGGTGCTGGTGGGTGCGGAGACAGCCGTGTTGTGGGATGACGATGTCGAGGGCTGTGGTGTGAGTGCTCGACGCAGCACGTCCACGAGTTCCTGGAATGGATCGTTTGTACTCATGCCGTTAGTTGTTAAGGTCCGGTCTTCTGTTATGATATAGACACGGAGGCAGAGATAAAAGCAATCCAGGTGAGTTTATTGGAACAATATGTGGAACACAGAGTGGTAATGGCTGTTATCAGGTTCTTGAGAGATGAATATAAAGTAATACTGTCCTTGTGTGGTTTGTGGATCCAGGAGTTGAGCTGAGATGGAGGGAGACGTTGGAGACACTCACACACACAGATGGGTAAGCACACGAAGGGACCAGGAGACGAAGGAGATGAAGGAGATCGCTGGAGCAGGTAAGTATGTTGAAGGGGAGTCCTTAAGGTAAGCATATACATGGCGTAGTGCAAACGAGACCGGACAGTGAGTGTGTGTGAGAGTGGTGGCTTTGTAGTGCTGGTGATTGCAGAGTGAATGAGGTGCAGGTGGCGGTGATTAATAAGCTGGTGATTGAGTGCGTGGGTACTGTGGTGAGGTGGAGCCTGGCGTGTCTGTGACACATAGTATAAGTAGTATAAGTGGAATAATTGACTCTGGTATGTTGAATTATTAGAAAGTAATGCACACACTACTTCGTCTCGTGGCCGTATTACTACCTCGGGTGTGCAATATTTTCTAATAATTCAACAGCCCATCCTCAATTATTCCTTGCATATAGTCTGGTAAATATTAATTCTGCCACAAGTGAAAGCTTGTTTCAGCATTTTGTTTTGCTCAGCACTGAATAAATGAGAGGAAACTGCGTTGACTTTGGTCTATCCAGATGCAGTAAGACCCAAATAATTGACAGAGGTAGCTCTCGACATGAAGCAGAATGTGCTTGAGACATGTTTCAATTTTAAAACTCTCGTTAAGATATGATGCCATGAATGCTGACAAAAAAATAGCCTGAATGACAGCAGCTAAAGTCACTTCAGAGGAGTAGACAAGTTATTATTATGATGCAAAATTACAAAGACAGTTTTCTTTGAAGCAATGTACTGTTCAAACCAATAAAGCCAGCGACATGTCAGAAGACCGTAAACATGTTGAACGATAAATCCTAAAACCACCCTTTTTTTAAATACAGAAACTCTGGCTCATTTGTGAGAAAATGAAGATTATGGGAAGAACATTGCAAGAGACAGAAGACTATACAAACAAACACACAAACAGTGTGCTCACAGTAACCATAGAAACCTCACTAATCCAGCCTCAGCTTTAACACACACACTGGACATTTGCTGCTATTTGAAGTGAACAAATATGAATTAGCATCGCTCATAACTCTTAAGGGCCACACTCGCAGGTTGCGGCTACACAACACGGCCCAAGATTTAGCTAATTACCTCATTAGAGCTTCTAAGGGTCATTAATTGGTTAAATCAAACGGTGCAGGGCTCGACTTAAACAAATGTGTACAAGGCACAAAGAGCTCATTTGAATAACTATTATTACAGTGCTACAACTGTGTTTTATCAACACACACTACTGTGCATGATGCTCCATTAGTCTGTTTATCATCTGTTTCATAAGAACCTCTCTCTCTCTGCTGTATTTCCATCTGTGAGGTTTTTAGTTTGATGTTGTTGCCTGTTGGGATCAGTAGCTGTGTTGAGTGAGGTAGCTTAGAGAAATCTTTTGATGGAAAAAACAAAAATCAAACAAATAAAACAGGCAGCTGATCTGTTTAGCACCTCAAAATGCATTTGCAGCCGTTTTAAAGGTGCTGCGCTGAATAAAGAGAAACATTAATTATGAGCTCTGCTCAGGTGGTCTCACACTGGACACAAAAACTGCCGGTATTATAAATGTGAAATTACCATCTAACAAACAAGGGAGGAAAAACATTCACAAAACAAAACAAACAAACAGCTTTTCACTTTAGAATAGTGATCCAAATAATTAGTAATTCTTTCTTAAGTATTTAGTAATACTTCAGTCATTACTAGTGGGTTACCATGATCTTCACTTTAGAATTAATTATGCATTATTCACATTAATTGCGAACCTGTACTTCTTAGTATTCCTCTGGGAGGTATGAAAAATTGTAGTTATTGATTAGCTAATAGTGAACTACCACATTCAACTGAACACTATTATATATATATATATATATATATACACTACCATTCAAAAGTTTGGGATCGGTAAGATTTTTTATATTTTTAAAAGAAGTTTTGTCTGCTCACCAAGATTGCATTTATTACAGTACAAACAGTAATATTGTGAAATATTATTACAATGTAAAATAACTGTTTTCTATTGGAATATAATATAAAATGTAATTTATTCCTGTGATCAAAGCTGAATTTTCGTTTGAACTTTCTATTCATCAAAGAATAAAAGCATTTTTACACAAATATTTTGTACAATTGTACACATTAAATGTTTCTTGATCATCAAATCATCATATCAGAATGATTTCTGAAGGATCATGTGACACTGAAGACTGGAGTAATGATGCTGAAAATTCAGCTTTAATCACAGGAATAAATTACATTTTATATTATATTCCAATAGAAAACAGTTATTTTAAATTGTAATAATATTTCACAATATTACTGATTTTACTGTATTTTTAATTTAATAAATGTAGCCTTGGTGAGCAGACGAAACTTCTTTATAAAATATTAAAAATGTTACCGATCCCAAACTTTTTTAGCGGTAGTGTACATATATATATATATATATATACAAAATACATGTATGGTAAGGTAACCAAAATTTTCATTCTTTTTTCATTACAGTTCTGTCATAGCCGATGTAGACTCATGGGTATAGCTCTCCAACATGTAGTATGGTTGCACGTCAGGCTCGAGGACCTTTCCCGATTCCCCCCACTTCACTTCCTGTCTACTCTATACTGTCCCAATGACAGCAAAATGCCAAAAACAAGTCTATAAAAAATGACTAATTCCAACTGTATTGGAAATAAAATTTGAATTGGATTTTTGTACTTCCCCAGCCCTTTACAGTGCATTGAAATTGTTTTTTTGTTTTTTTTTTAAATTGCAGTTGCTCAGAAAAAAACTGACCTGAATTAGAAATGTGATTCTTTTTTTCTATTGATCTACAGCCCTAATTATTTTATTTTTCTAAATATGTTTTTATAAAACACTCTTATGTCTGGAACATTAAGACAGCCAAGATCATGCTGTACCTCTGCTTCAGTGTCCAGATGAAACACAAATGTAGTGAGCATCTTCAGTCAAGGTGTAGATAATCCACACAGGACTGCAGGTCCTTGACAAGCAAACACTTGAGTGGAATTTGATTTGCCACATGATTTGTTTGCGTATTCGTGGGTGCATGTGCACTGTTGCCTAAGTGAGACATACCTGCTGGAAAGCTTTGATGGAGAAATAATACTAGAATGTCATTTTCCTGGGCATTCTTCGACACAGCTTGAATTCATATGCAGAGCAGACTGACCTCAGGCAACAATGAGGGAATATTTTATTAATAATTATGCATGAATCGCAACATCAAGCATATAATATCCTTCTATGAGAAACTTCTGCACATATACCTGTAGGTGCAATTGCAAATAAGTCCAGTATTATCCCATTATACCCCATTATAAATTTGAATTGTCTCAAAACACAATTGTCAATTTAATAAGGTGTCTGAACGCTTTTAAATAGCCTCTGTAGTTCCCATGGAGATAGGGTCTTTGCAGGTGAGTTTAAAGAAGAAGTCTGTGAAATCACAACATAACATTTCATCTATGCTTTTTGTGACTTTTGTGCTTTTTGTCTTTTTGCCACGACAGAATAATAGGTTAATTTTTGATTTGCATGTGTTTGAAAGTTCTCTAATTTCTTCAAAACATCAATAATAGTGAGTCTGGCCTTTGCATCTTACTGAACTCAGCCAAAGTCCCTAAAGAAATTACATTTGTTTGCCAATATGCCCATAGGCTCCTTAATGCAGACCAAAATCTTGATTTTGCTTGTGTTTGAGTTCATAAACACACAAAGGATTCTTCTCTGCATTCTCATTTTTGCTCAGTGTGAGTACAGATCTTACAAACATGATTAGTGAGGCAGCATGCAGTTACATAATACATAAATAATTATCCCAATTAAGGTTCTTAAAGCCACACAATGTATTAGAACAGAAATAAAAAATGCTTATATAAAAGTGTTTAAAGATGATGAGGTATGGATGCAGCATATGAATCAGACATATACTCTTTGTGTAATGCTTTTCGCCTATATATGTTAGTAGGAATCTTTGGATGTGTCACGTGTATGATCTGTTCAGTTCAGTTCACTTTCTGTCATGTCTGCATTAGTTCTCATTAGTTGCTCTCGTGTCCGATTAGTTAATCTGCATCCAGCTGTTCCTGCTCAGTTCCCTCATTTACTGTGTGTTTATACTCCCTGTTCTGTTCAGTCCTTTGTCAGTTATTGTTTGTGTGTTACACACTGTTACGCTTCTGCCAGTTTGTTGAATTAAACCTTGTGTTTCTATTTTGTATCTGCGTTCTACAGTTTTCTTCTTCATTGTGTGACAGGATGTGGACATAACTTGTTATTTATTAAAATGAATAAAAGTGATTTGAATATATTGTATGTGTCCTAACTATTATGTTATCCATTGTCATGATAATTGCATTACACTGGTCTCGTCTCGCTTTATACCTGTGAAGAACGTAGAACCAGTAACCAGTCATGGTTAGGCAGCTGCAAAATACATAAATAAATATTATATTTTGTTCCTATGTTTCCTTCAGTTATGTTAGCACCCGAATCCTCTCACCAGTGAACTACTAAAGCAATGGGGTTTTTTTGTTGTTTTTTTTTAAAGTCCTCTAACCCTTTTTACCTGTTTTAATTAATATCTCTGGTTCAACCTTGCAGTAACAAGCAAAAAAGAGCTTTTTTTTTTTTCATGTTCAGTTTTAACATCTCTGACCTTCCTCATTAAAGACTCTAAATATTCTCATCTTATTTCCCTTCAGTGGGTTTTTGATCTCTTTTATGTTTCTCAGTCTGGAAGGCACCGTGCGGGACTCTTAAACTCCAGTCATCTGTTCAACACCAATTTAACATGACTGCCTAAACTAACACTAAGTTCTTCTAAATTAGTGCTGAGAAGTATTTCAATAGTCTTGGCTTAATCTCAGTTTTTTTCATGCAGTGCAGATGTCAGATCGCATGAGATTAATTTCCTTTGGCAACAGCAAAAAAACTGGAAAGGAACAAAAGTCTAGTTTAAGGACAGATCTAGGAATGTGACAGCTCAAGATAACCTAGGAGACCCACATACCTTGCAGTAATAATTATTCTAAAGTTCGACTCCCAGGAAATGCTTGAAATGATAAAATGTACTGAATACCTTGAATGCAATGAAAAAAAAATCAGTGTTGCTTTGGATAAATGCATTTGCCATACACATAATTAAAATTCAATCCAACTGACTTCCTGACATTTATCATACACATTTCCCTGGCAGGTCCTGTCAAATGGAGATAGAATTGTGCAGTTCTTCAGGGTCTACACATGTCTCAAAATAAACCAAAAAACTGCATGCTATAAACAATGTGACAGCCAAAAAAGAGAGAGTCATTCCATCAAACAAAAAAGCATCATAAAATTCAAAGCCCTTTGCCTATTCATTCTCACTTTTTCCTTTGTTCCCTATAACTCCTCAAGGTGAATGCCTTCCTGTCCTTTGTGGTTCCCATGGCACTGATCTCTGCATTAAATGGAGTCATAGCCAGTCAGCTGCTGCGCATGTTTCGGGAATCTGCCCAGGACAATCGCATCTGTATCATCGGAGGCAATGCTACTATGCTTAGCGTCGCTGTTGAACCCAACCGTGCCCAGTCAATGCGCCATGGAGTCATGGTGCTGCGTGAGTACCTTTATGTTTTTTTCAAGTGTAAAATATAACATCATCAATTAATATACAATGTATGCTTACAATCAGTAGTACAGAAGAGTCAAACTCTTTTGAGGTGGTGGACTTCCAACAGTGGTACTGTCACGATTCCCAGCGGCTGCATCCGAAATCGCATACTCACTTGAGTAGGTACTTATTTTGAATTAGTAATTACTTCATACTGCTAAAACAGTATGTTCTATAAAGTATGAACGTACTACATTTGCCATGTTGTCTTTATCATGTGACATTACAGAGTCAGTTGCGTTGCTTCACTGCCATTCACAAATCCTCTCTCCTGTGGCCTCAATACTATATAGTAGGTTTTTCACCTACTATATAGTAAGAATGCAATTTCGGATGCAGCCTATGTCTCTGTTTTCAAGGACTCTTATTTTGATATTCTTTTGTCTTGTTTTGCCTGTATTCAGTTCCTGTTTGTTTAGTTTCTGTTTAATTAGTTTCCATAGTTATTCATTGTTTCATTGATTAGTGTTTCACCTGGTACTCATCTTGTATATTTGAACCCTCCATCTTTGTCTGTACTGTGTTGAAGTTTTGTGCTGTTTTCTCTCTCTCTCTGTAACATTCCTGGTGTTTATTAAATGTGTTTTCATCGTTCTTCTGTGTCAAGCATCTTTTGTGGTTTATAATTTCTAGCCAGTGTGTGACTGTCTGCAGTTTTAAGTAGTTTAAAAGTGATCTTACACTACCAAACATTTGGGGTCAGTAAGTTTTTTTAATAGTTTAATTCAGTAAGGATACAATAAATTGATTAAAAGTTGCAGTAAAGATGTTATAATGTTACAAAAGATTTATATTTCAAATAAATACTTTTCTTTTTAACTTTCTATTCATCAAGGGTGTCATATTTCATATACCAGTTGCATATGAAAATCAACTGGTAACTTAGCTGGCAATTAACAGAAATGTCCTTGCTGGTGCACACTGGCAGAGAATGGACACACAGCAGGCTTGGAGCAGACGACAGAAGACGGATGACTGAAGACGGGACACGGAGGATCAGCTAAGTACTCAGAAGAGTAGCAGATAAGGGGTCTGTACTTCTAAACGATGAGACCAGACAATGGACTGCAGGATGTTACGGCTTATATGGGGTGATTTGATGAAGTGCAGGTGTGACGAATCAGAACTCTTGGGAAAGTGAACGAGTGGGCGGATCTGGTGATGATGGGTTAGTTGGTGTTTGTGATGGTTGTGACTCCGTGACAGTACCCCCACCTCCATGGGCGGCTCCTGACGACAGGGCCTACATTGGCCTCTAGGTGCTGGACGATCAGGATGGTCATTATGGAACTGGGTGAGAAGAGATGGATCCAAAACATCATCACGGGCAACCCAGGATCGTTCCTCAGGGCTGTAACCCTCCCAGTCTATGAGGTACTCCAGTCGATTGGCCCGTGAGTCGAGGATGGAGCGGACCCGGTAGATGACCTCCTTGTCGGCCAGCTCCGGAGGAGGAGGTACCTCAGCATCACCAGATCCTGAGAGGGGAAAAGACAAGGGTTCAGTGAAGGGATTTAACAGGGAGATGTGAAATGAAGGTGAGATTCTGTAGTGTGGTGGTAAGTTGAGTTGGAAGGTAACTTCGTTGATCTGCCTCTGTATTGTGAATGTACCTACGTAACGGGGACTCAGCTTACAGCAGGGCAGACGGAGACAGATGTCGCGGGTGGATAACCATACTTTCTGGCCAGGTTGGTATGACGGAGTAGGTGTCTGGCGGGCATCAGCATGTCTCGTGTCTCCGCACTGCCTGTTGGAGATGCACGTGTGCAGAGTCCCACATCCACTCGCTCTGTTGGAACCAATGATTGTCAGCTGGAACCTTCGATGGTTCACTGGACCAGGGGAACTGAGGAGGTTTGTATCCGAGCATAAACTGGAACGGTGCGAGTTCGGTGGGGGATTGCCTGAGGGAATTTTGGGCATATTCACACACCCAGGGGAGGAATCGGCTCCAGCTGTCTTGGTTCTGGTGGCAGTAGGACCGCAGATACCTCCTGATTTCCTGGATCTTCCGCTCCGTCTGGCCATTGGTTTGGGAATTGTAACCCGAGGTGAGGCTGACAGATACTCCAAGAAGCTTGAAGAATGCTTTCCACACTCTGGAGATGAATTGTGGACCTCAGTTGGATACGATGTCTTCAGGTAAACCAAAATGATAGAATACATTCTGGAAGAGTGCTTCGAAGGCAGTAGGTAGGCCTCTCTGCGGTATAAGTTTACAGGCTTTGGAGAAGCGACAATGACAATGACAAACACGCATGTGTTTTGGTCAGAAGGGGGGAGGTCAGTTAAGACCATGGTCGTTGTGGGACAGGCAGTGGAACAAGCTTACCTTCTGGAAGACTGTGTGGTGTATTGGAGATGGCACAGACTCAGCAGCTCTTGACAAATGTCAAGATGTCCTGGGTCATGGAGGGCCACCAGTAACAATGACGTAAGAGCGAGAGGGTACAATTACTACCCTGATGTCCAGTTCACGGAGAGGAATGAGCCAAGTCCATGAGCGGCTGATGAAGTGCTGATGGAACGTAGAGAAGCCCCTCAGGACCTCCCGGCAGAGCAGGCTTGGAGTGGGTGGCCTGCATGATCTGGGCGTCGATGGACCACTGAATGGGACTGACGATCATGGCTGGATGGAAAATGGGCTCCGGAGATTCAGATTCAGGTTGATGAAGTTGAGATAAGGCATCAGCTCTGCCTTCTGTTCCAGGATGGACAATGGGTAAAGTCTGCCTTAGGCAGAGTAGCCCCAGGTAGCAGGTCAATATGGTCCCAAGCTTGATGTGGTGGTAATTTAGTAGCCAACCGTTTGCTGAAGGCATCCTAGAACACCCTATATTCAGAAGGAATCTTCACCTTACTCACAGAGGAACAGCAGGTTTGACAGGATCGGACCGGAAGGAAGAGCGAGGGACTGAGGATCTAATGACAGCTTCTAGACAGTTCTGAAGGCAGGGTTTACTCTACTCATCAGTTAGATATTTTCCATCTTATATTCTGCATAATTGGGTGTTTTTAAATAAACTGACAAAAACTATAAAACTATATATGTTTTAGGGCTGGACAATATGACGATATAACATTGATATAAGTGATTACGCGGATTTAAACCTAACGTTACCTATATTGTAGTTATATAAAATATTCACAGGCAGATTTGCTTTATGTATTTCCCGGCATCGATAACAGGCATATAACGTAAATGTCAGGAAACACGACTCCTGGCTGCATGTCAATATCCATGGATTAGGTTTATTTGACAAGTTGCAAGGAACACTTTCGAGTCCAATCTTTAGTGTAATCGTTTGTTTTACTCGAATTTTCGCAGTTTCCCCTGTTAAATCCAGTCATGCAGCAGGTTCTTTTGCCACTCAGTCCAGCTGAGGGAGAGTGTCCAGCGGGAAAGTGATGTCGATGCATACCCTCTATATGGGGTGATTTGATGAGGAAGTGCAGGTGAGACGAATCAGAACTCTGGGGAAAGTGAACGAGTGGGCGGATCTGGTGATGATGGGTTGATTGGTGTTTGTGATGGTTGTGACTCCGCGACAGATATTTACTTAATATCCTAGTGATTTTTGGCATTAAAAAAATTTGATAATTTTGACCCATACAATGTATTGTTGGCTATTGCTACAAATATACCCGTGTGACTTATGGACCCTGGACCACAAAGCCAGTCATAATAGAATGATTTCTGATGCTTTTCCATGACAGGAATACATGACAAAAATATATTCAAATAGAAAAGTTATTTTAAACTGAAATAACATTTCACAATATTACTGCTTTTACTGTATTTTTGATCAAATAAATGCAGCCTTGATGAGAAAATTATATCATTACCATGGTCCCTTGACAAAAATGAATGTTCAATGCAATGTGCTTTGCATCAGGTGGTCAGTCTATGTATTAGTGGTGGGGATTTTGGTAGGAATCTGGCATTCAGTTCAACTGGAAACCTCCACAGATTACAACAAAAACGCACACACCTACAGGACAAACAGTCTTCTCTGTCTATGAGCAACAGCTTTAATTTACCCTTATTATAGAGATGCTATCAAAAGCATTGAAGGGTTAGTTCACCCAACCTCATGTTGTTTCACACCCGTAAGACCTTCATTCATCTTCAGAACACAAATTAAGATATTTTTAATGAAATCTGATGGCTCAGTGAGGCCTCCATTGACAGCAAGATAATTAACACTTTCAATGCCCAGAAAGCTGCTAAAGACATATTTAAAACAGATCATGTGACTACAGTGGTTCAAGTATTCTCGTCGCTTCATAACATTAAGGTTGAACCACTGTAGTCACATGAATTGTTTTAAATATGTCTTTAGTAGCTTTCTGTTGATCAATGAACAGAATGTTAATAAGAGCTTGGTTCTCTCATTTAACCCAGTGCAGTCTCTCTTTAGGTGAATATGGCCATAAACTCTTCACAATGAAAAACATTTATATCCTGATAGAAAATACAGGGACAAGTCTGAGTAACATACATGTTTATCACAAACAACATCTATTATAAAGCTCAGAATACACTGCACAGGCTCTGTATACTGCCTTATTTGCTTCTATAAACAGCTCTATTTGAAAACATGAAAACATACTGTATGTGCAGTGAAAATTATGTTTACTCCCACACCACTTTCTGTGATTTTTATGGGAGTTTGGATTTAGAAAATGTTTTGTATTGGTCTAACAAGGGGATGATTTGATAGACGGGAGCTAAAATATGTACTGCCAGAGCTATTCAATTTAATTTACAAAGCCATTCAAGTCACTTTGGACTTATAATAAACAGGAAGAACATGCATTTTTCCATTAGAGGTGCAGTTGAGATATGTACTCTACAGGGAACAATGCAGTTTGTTTTGCCAGTTGACTGCAGCTTCCATTAAAGGGTCATTGTACCGGTGTAAGACTGTTGACTGCTCTCACACCAGCTTTCAGCACCATGGGGGAGACAATCATTTGTAAAACCCATTGTTCATTTAATTTGCTGCATCATAAGAGTGTTTGATGTGAATGTGATGTGAATGTTAATGTGTCAGAAGCACCTTAAGGGCACCAAGTGTAACCTGAATCATTTAATGAACTGAGGGGATCACATGACATGAAATGAAGTATTTCATGCAAAATGCAGTTACACTGCAACACAAAAAGACTAAAGTTATTAGTGTCAATTAAATGTATAGTCTTCAAAGTTGGAGGAGAAAATGAGATGGAGAAAATGAGAAAAATTAGAGTTTTTCACCCTACCGCGTGACCTTTCCAACGTGATTACGTAATGCATGGCGTATTACTATTATAGGTGAATGTAAATAAATAAATATATAAGCAGGTGTTCATGTCATCCTGCCATTAGTGCCCCCTCAAAAAACAACAAATGAATCACACCTCTGTGTGCGAGTATATGTGTAAAAGCTCAGTTATGAAATATTGTCTGTGGATCCATGCATTTAAGAGTTTGTTTTCCCTCTGAAATGCGTGTTCTCTCACACTTGACCTAACTTTAAACAATCATTTCCATATGTTGTTCACCTTCTAACCTCACCATTTCCGATCATGCACTGATAGATCTAGCAGAGTTTGCTAGGAATCAAGTAATTTGCCCCTAAAACACTTCATCTGTCACTGTGACAGCGTGAGTGGGTGAGGTGATCCATAGTTGATGTAAGAGCATGCAAATTGCTAACTAAAAGACTCTAATTAAAGCAAACTGCAGAGGACCCGGCAGGTTCGTACAGGGTCAGAGAGTGTTGGCAGCACTTTTATCCATTCTTCTCAATTTATCTAATGTCGGCTCCACTCACTTCTACATCAAATGAATATGAATTCGTATGGAGGGAAATTCAGAAACAGAATTGCTCACTTTCATTCTTGAACTGGATCCAAAGCAGGCACTTAGTGAGACATCCAAAGAAGTCAAGTTATTCAAAGTTATGGTGATGTTCTGCATTCTCTAATGAAAGAGAGAAAGGGCCACAGAACCACTGCATCTTCATTACAAAACTCCATATTAGTGTTATATGTGCTCATCAGTGTTGTTATTGTTAACTAAAACTAAATCTATCAAAAAAATTTGTCAATTGAAAAAAAAAAAAAAAGCTGAAATAAAATGAAATACAATAAAATATTAGATAACAAAAACTTATTAAAAAAGAAAATTAAAAATGTTGTCTTGGCAACTAACTGAAATAAATAAGTTGAGGTTGTAGTACTAAAATTAGTAAATCTCAAATAAAAATGAATTAAAGCTATACATAAAAATATATATACAGCTATGGAAAAAATTAAGAGACCACTCCAAGTTCAGAAATCAATGTTAAGTGGTCTCTTAATTTTTTCCATAGCTGTATATAAAAGTTAAAAACTATCAGTAAATACTCTATCAAATATGTCAAATATGATGATGGCCATATAAATTGTAACATAGAAGTATAAGTAACCATGAAGAAGTATGTTTCACATATAGGGCCCTATAATACACCCGGTGCAATGCGACGCAAGGCGCAGCGCAAGTGTGTTTGCTAGTTTGCGTTCGCGTTTTCCCGTTCAGCGCCACATCCTTACATTAGTAAATGCATTTGCACCAGTTAGTGCGCCCATGGGCGTGCTGGTCTAAAAAAGAGGTGTGTTCAGGCGCATTGCTATTTTAAGGAGCTGAAAATAGACTGTGCCATAGACCAACTCAAACCTGGTCTAAAGTCTAAAGTCAATGGCTCAATATTTTTTTGTTAGAGCGCGTTGGTAGAAACTGCGCCTCTGGGCGCGTCCACAGTGCATGTCGACTTTGCTTATTACACACAATGCGCATCACACAAACATGCCAAATATTAAAAACAAAAGGATTACAGTGTAAAAGAATATTATTGTGTAGGCTACATAAATATAAAAATGTAATGATGAATAGTCATTGCGTGTATTAGAATTCAATTCAGCCTATTACTACTTATAATGATGAACGAAATTGGCTAATTAATTGAACAATCGTGCCAATACACTCACATATATATTAACTGACTCATCGCGTGTAGGCCATGTAAATATCAATCCGCCATGGCGCGAGTGCATCTCGCTCTTAAAGGGAATGGGAGATGACACTCTGATTGGTTTATTGAACGTTACGCCCATTTCTCATTAAGAGAATAGGGACAACCCATTTCAAAAATGCGCCCCGGCGCATGGACCGTCGTTAAAATAGCAAAAGTGGATTTGGACACTCCCTGAGTGCACCTGCGCCGTGCGCTTTACACTTCGTTAAAATAGGGCCCATAAAGTTGCTTGGTTTCGGCTCATTCTTCTTGATGTCAAGTTATATTTAATGTTGTTAAGCCACCATTGCATTTTTTCCAATACTTTTTAAGGACATTTCACCGTTGAGGGCATATCTCTTGCCATATCATCTCAGTGACTTGTATTTAAGAAATACAAATGTCCTGAAGGATGGGATCTGACTGTAGGACAGCATTTAGGAGACACAAAGTCAAACAACAAGACAGACAGACAGTAGATATGGACTCTCTTTTGTAAGAGAGAGTGAAAGAGAGAGAGGGAGATCTATTCTCATTGGCTTGCAATGTGATTATGTGCTCATCTTGACCCTGTGCAGGAACTGTGGCAGGAAGCGTCACTCTGACTGAAAAGAGGAAGTTCCATCTCTGGTCCTTTTCAGATGCTAATAATTACTTTGCACAAGATATTACACACCATTTTGTTTCATTTGCAATTTCTCTCACAAATATGCTTTACACAAGCTCTATGAATAATTCAACTTTTTGCATTTAGTTAATGAGTCTTAATCTGCTAAATGAAACTAAGAACGAAGGTGGGTTGGGGGCACAATTTAATGGACAAAATACTCAATAGCTCTGCCTAATTACCATATTCACAACCAAAAATAATAGAACTAATTAGGTCTTATCAAAGCATGGCACTGGGCAAGATTTTTGCCATTTGTGAATGTTTTTATGCATCTACTGATTTCAAATGAAAACTACACATACTGATACAAAGACATGGAATAGAAAAGCTTATTTATTTCTTCACTCAGCTCCTGAGACTCACTGAAAATACAGCATTATTGTGTAGGCAACGTGTTTGTATGCTGTACACATTTATGTATGTCGACGGTGCTGCTGTGTAGAAACATAATCCTCTTCTGTGAGATCTGTCGCTGATCTGTATTTATGTTTCTTTATAAATCCAAAGCTATTGGGAGGAGTGGGATCAGCTAGACTTTGAGAATAAAGACTATTGAAAAACACACATATATATCACACCTGTAAGTATTCAAATGACTTCATTCAGCTTTTCATTTCAAAGCTAATCAGACAAATGTGTGTCCATGACTGAATTTCAAAAAACTCATCCATGGCTGTGTGCCAACATTGTCCTGACACATTAACATTTCAGATATAGGGTGACTTACTCATTCACTGCTCCATTAGTGATAAGATAAGGAGATAGACAGGTGGAATGAGGAGAAAATGAAATTCATCAAAGAAAACAAGATCATTTGGAGTGGCACTGAAGGATTTGAATTAACCGCAGGCAAAGCGTTACAGCCAAAATGTCTAAAGCAGTCGGCATTGCTGAATCGAGAAGAGGAACATTTACAATAATGTTATGTTATCAAAGGAAAAAGCTTTTATTCTAATGTTAGCACTGGGGGCAGAGACCTCTGATAAGCAATTTTTGCTTTTGCAATTATTTTACTGTTCAGTATTTTCATGTCACTGAATAAATGATCAAAAGCAAGGACAACACTTAGACTCTAAAGTGATTGCTGCTGGGGAAACCCCTGATAACTGAGACAGATTTCCATTTTCAAAAGAAACAAACTCAGACCAACATTTATCTGTCTCCAGCTTCCCTCTCTGGGGCTTTATCTTTTAATTGCTTCTAGCCTCATATAAAGAAATACAAATTCGATGTGGGTAACTAGAATACCATGAGCGAGATTTAATCCTTCAGGAAAAGCAGATCAAAACAGAAGGTCTCTTGTTGATATAATTCACAAAAGCGGAGGTTATATGAGTCAGCATTTCTGCTGACATTTCAAAGGGAAGAGGAATACCTCCATAAATCTCTCTCCTTCAGACAAACACACACTTATACACGCACAGCCATTTAAATCACCATCTGTGTGACAAATGGGCGACTAGTTTGATCCAGAAAAAATTAAATGGCTATGTTTTAGCACTTCTCTGTTTTGGCACAGAGAGATATACATGGAGCTGATTGGATTTGTTTGAGGTGAATTGGTGCTTGACTAGTGAAACTGATTTGAAATCACCTACAAAGCCAATATTCTCCATAGTTCTGGTAAATACAGTCACAACAAATGATTTGCTATTGTGCTGCACACTTCCAATAAAAGTTTGATGCTGACGCTAATAACTTATATATTTTCAGTAACGTGACTGTGCTCATATGTCGCAGTGTTAAATCAGAAACATTCTAGAGAGTCAGTTTGTCCTCAATGGTTGATTGTAGTGAATTGGTTCGTTCAGAAGGTTCATGTCAATGGGCAGATTAGAAAATTATTCCACATTTCATTCCCTTTTCGAAACAGCTTTACTGCAGTTAGACAAAACAAATTGCTATGCAAACAGATCATGAAGCCATCCATGTGTAAATTGTCACATTCAACTGTGTGACAGTATGACCACTTGCATATGAATGGTTGTACAAACAATTTACATTAATTCTGCTTGTGTTTCATGAATAACGCCCATAATGTTGAAGCCATCTTAAAGGGAACCCCTGGTGTTAAGACTTGCATGGCTTAATATAACGTAAATGATGTCTCTAACTGAAATATCTAGTAGAAAACTCATGAAAGATTTACATTATTTAAAAAATCCATGACATATTTGAACCGTTTTGGACAATGGGCGCTGTGTGTGTTCTATGTTGATGACGTCAAATGGTTGCTCTCTGTCAGCTACTTACATTACTCTATGGCTATTTTTAATGCAACACAACTCTGAATATAATATACAACGCTTTTGGTTGTAATTCATCACAAGAGAAGCGATGTAAGTCTTCACTGCTTTACTAGTGATAAGAGGAGAAAAGAATGGGAAGTTGTGAAGAATGAAACTTCCTAAAGAACCGCGTCTTTGTTCTCTTCACTTTAGCCCTGATGACTTTGAGGCTTTTAGAAGACCACAGCTGAAAGAGCTACAGTTGGCGATGGATATAAGTGTGTGCTTTAACCAAATGCCGCTCCTGTTTTCCCTCACTAGTAGAGCAGTGAAGACTTACATCGCTTCTCTTGTGGCTCATTGACTGAAAATGACAACCAAAAGCTGCACAATGTGGCATCGTATATTACAGTATATTCCGTATATATACTGTGTGTTGCGGTAAAAATAGCAATAGGACAGTGTCAGAAGCTCAGTGAGAGCAACCATTTGATGTCATCAACATAGAACGCACTGTGCTTTTTGAATAACGTCAATCTTTCATGGGTTTTCTACTACATATTTCAGTAACAGACATCATTTATGTTAAATTAAGCCATACAAGTTAATACCAGTGGTTCCCTTTAAAGGATTAGTTCACTTTGAAATATAGATTAGCCCAAGCTTTACTCACCCTCAAGCTATCCTAGGTGTATATTTCTTCTTTCTGATGAACAAAATCTGAGAATATTAATAAATATCCTGACGCATCCAGGATCCAACTTTATAATGGCAATGAACGGGACCAACGGTTATGAAGCTGAAGAAAGAGTCTCCAACCATCATAAACATACTCCACATGGCTCCGGGGGTTAATAAAGTCCTTCTGAAGCAATGCAAAGTGTTTGTGTAAAAAAAAAAAAAAAAAAATCCATATTTAGCAAGTTATGAAGTAAATTATCTAGCTTCCACCAGACCGCCTTCTGTATTCAACTTACGAAGAGAGTGTAAAACTCTCGCAGTTCACAAAGCTTACGCTACGCCCTATGCTCAAGCTTATGAGAGATCAATAGCCTTGTGCCTCTAGTCAAGAGTCTCATACAAAGATACAACAGAGATTAGTGCTCGACTTGGATCAGACCTGAAGGGGTGGATGAATTGAAATGGTATTGGTAAAAGAATAGAGTGAGACAGATAAGAAAAAAATGTCAGATACAAAATTAATTTCTGTCAGGAAACAAATTAGTCATCTGTTCCTACCAAATGTGACTATTACATGCTGAATCCACCAGCAGTGCTCTTAAAAACTGTTCATTTACTGCACATTATGACTGTTTTACCTATTATTTCTCTTTTATTTCATTCTCCACAGGTGCCGTGGTCATTGCTTTTGTGGTGTGCTGGTTGCCGTACCATGCTCGAAGACTAATGTACTGCTATGTCACTGAATGGACACAGTGAGTTTCAGTTTTAAAAAAAATCATAATACAATAAAAATCAAATGAAACTTCAAATATAAAACATTCTGTCAAATCTTTGATTTGCACTTTCTATTGGACAATGCACACATACTGAGAATATAGAGTGCCGGCCCACTTTTTCTGTGGCGTTGGTTCCGGAAGTATTTTTTCCCATAGGGATTTCAAAAAAGTCTTAGCTATAGAGTTAAAAGCAATGAACTAAGTCAACCAGCTATGAAGTGAATCATAACTTTACAAACTTTAGTTTGAAGCAAAAGAAGTATTTGAAAATCAGACAAAAATACAAAGGTACTTAAAATACCAAGTTACTTGTGCACTTAACAGCTTTAGTTAGGGAAAGAATTACAATCCCTTTAAGGAATGGCGAACACCATAATCAACATTGGATAAATCTAAAACTACATATTTAAAAATGTTGATTTTATATATATATGAGCAATATCACACGAGTAGGCGTGCGATATGGCTGTATATCAGGCCTACGGATGAATCACAGCGTGCTGATATACAGCCATATCGCACGGCTACTCGTGTGATATCGCGTTTATACAACAGTTCGACGGCACGAGTGTGTAAATAAATAAGAACAACAACGGAGTGTCTTTAAAACCCTCTTTTGTGCAGCACTACTTCCTTCCGCCACGGATTAAAATCTCAATTTGACAGTTGGACCAAGCCGCCGTTACTAACTCTAAAACGTCACTTCAGAACTAGTAACGAAGGAACGTTGAGTTGCTTCATTGAAACACATTGAATTTTCTACAGTATTAGAGAGAGAGAGAGAGAGAGAGAGAGAGAGAGAGTAGGCTATTACCTGTGTCTGGTATATTGCATTACATTCATTCATCAAGTCCATGTCCATAATATTACATCCTTTATACAAGTCCGTTTGAATGTCCGCTGAGGTAAGCGATCTTTGTATTTTTCTTTTTTTCAGCTTTGGGAATTTTCCATAACACCACAGCGCTAAAAAAAAACTTCCTTTTGCAAAGTTCCTTTCAATTTAAAAATCTCTTGTGACTCCCTGACTAATTCTCCTGTAAAGTGTTGCCGCCATCTAATGGATTATTAATGTAATGTTCACTCAATCCATATTACTTAATGGACATATTTATATAAAATAATATTTATTGAACAACATATAAGCACAACTGTACAGTTCAGTCAAACAAACATAAAGCACTAGCTATTAAAAAAAAAAAAAGGTCACCATTTACGCTGGAATGTGGGTTTTACAAATATTTAACGAATGAAAAGGATTTTAAAGAGCGTGTGACAAATCCTCCTAACTCCATTGGATCCTCAAACTGTCAATCAAACCTCATCAATCCGCCTCCCCTCTGAATGAAGTGTGCACACAGTTTGGACATCTCCTCTATGCAATGCAAAGGTAAATAAAGATCTGATGTTTGAAAAAAAAAATAGTAAAGCGTTTTCTTTACTCAAAAAACCATATGTTTATAAAGTTTAATGCTTTACGTATTTAAAGAGCGGAGAAGAGTCTGATATGTCCCGTCTAGTTGTAGTCAATGTGCTATATAAGGATGTAACGTAACGTTTATTATTATCAAATTTAATATAGCACAATTCGACTTGCTCTGGAACAAATAATAGATTAATAAGACCAAAGATTGCCCGTTCTATGTACCCAAATTGAATTATGTCTCGTGTTTAACCACTATAAGAGCCAGCGGCAAATCCCCGAGTCACTGGCCGAGATGAAGCTGTTCTCGGCGGTTACAGAAGCACTGAACGCCCGCTGACGCACTCGAGATCGCATCTCCGAAAACGTCAAAACAAATTTTAAAATAGGCGGTGTAATTAAATATGAGTCACATATTTCAGGTCTAAACAACTACATTCTCGCCTAAAAAGCTATTAAAACTACAGTTCGTGGTACAAGGAGTAGTATTTGTAAAAATTACGGTTGATTTGATCGGCCGCCATGACGGTCACTTCAAGCGGAGTGATACAAACGGTGAAAAGGCAGTAGGAGTGCTGTTATCACTGAAATATCGCATGGCTATCAGCCAATCAGATTCGAGAACCAGACAGAACTGTTGTATAAATATATATATATATATATATATATATATATATATATATATATATATATATATATAAATATAAATTATTTAAATTCCTGGTTTGGTAAAGTGATCAGCCCCTTAAAGTATACCATTATACTTGGCAACCAATCAACTTCTAGATCGAACACCAGCATCAGCTATCCTTCTGAGCACTGTTCAGAGCATCGTTAAGAAGTGGAAAGTGTATGGCACCACCAACACATTGCCAAGATCAGGCCATCCGTCCAAACTTGATGACCGAGCCAGGAGGACATTGATCAGAAAATCTACCAAGAGACAAAAGACAACTTTCAAGGACTTACAAGGCTTTATGGCTGGGACTGGTCAGTCTGTGCATGTGACAACTACCTCACAAGCTTTACACAAAGCTGGCCTGTATGGCAGGATGGCAAGGAAGAAGCTTTTTTTCCAGAAAAAGTGCCACACTCAGTCTTGTTTGCGCTATGCAAAAACAAACCTGGAAGACTGATGCCATCTGGCAGAAGGTGCTATGGTCTGATGAGACCAAAATTGACCTTTTTGGACTGTCATATTTGGCGAAAAGCAAACACAGCACAACACCCACAACACACCACACCTGCAGCGAAGCATGGTGGTGGCAGCATTATGTTGTGGGGGTATTTCTCAGCGAGGACTGGGCGATTGGTCAGGATTGAAGAGAAAATGGATGCTGCCAAGTACATCCAAATTCTTGAGGAAAACCTTGAGGAAAATTTCCAAAACACATACAGCCAAAAGAACAATGCAATGGCTTAAGGAAGATGAATCTCCTTGAGTGGCCAAGTCAAAGCCCTGTCATACAATCCAATATAAAATTTGTGGATGGACGTGAAGAGAGCAGTCCATTGCTGCTCACCACAGAACTTGAGCAATTCTGCAAGGAAGAATGGGCAAATACTCCCCAATCTGGGTGTGTAAGGAGACCGACTCAATTACATCATTCACAGTCTCGTGGGAGCGGGCGCGGCTAAAGAGATCTTTTGGCGCATTTTGACTCTTTGATTGGTGAAATTGTTGTACAGCATCATGGGTAATGTAGTTATTCACCAGGAATTCCATTGTTAAAACAATTATTTTAAAACTAAGTTGAAATAATGCAGGCTGAGGGCTTCAAGAGAAGCAAATGCTATTGATTAACAGCTTACAATAAGGCTGTCTTTAAAGGTTTATAAGTTACCGTTTCCCTATGGAGAAAATGAATGAAGTTTTAACTTCTGGAACCCGACTGTTGCACTCTATAAATGCACAAAAAGTGTAACTGTAATTCCCGACTAATATCAAATTCCTCTGTTTTTGTTGCTGAAGTCCACAAGCTGCTTATTAATAACATACAAAGAAGCTTATAAATTACATAGAAAGGCACACAAAAAAATAAAGTTATAGCCTCAATTCTCTAAACAATCAATTCTTTGTTCTGGGCAGCGCCCACCAACAGCACTGCACGTAAATCATGATGCATCTGGTGGTAGTGATTTCTGGGAGTTTTCTTCTATGATTTAGGGGGTGGATCGATAAATCTATGCCATATGCTCTTAAACTCAGCTTATAATTCACACAGAGCAGCACATACACGGTGCAAACTCTTCTGAACAGGTGAGCTTGTACATGTGATTTTTATCAGTGGCTGACTGCACACAGATTTATGTTGTGGTTGTCATGCATAGCTTGCGTGAACTTCCTCAACCATATGCTGATGAGTGATGGGACATTTTTATGATTCGATGCACAGATCACCCCAATATCCAGAAAAGCATGATGTTTGAATCCTTGCTCAAAAAGGTATTTTGACAGTCATTTCAATTAGATTTAGAAATATGAGTGGTACTTGCCCATAAAAGCTACAGTGTGTTGCTATGCAGTTGCTAAGTGGTTGTTGTCTTGGTATGTGGTTGCGATCACAGATATATACGTATATACGTAGATGCCTCATTAGTGGCTGATTTTGCCAGAAGAGTCAGTGGTTTTGCAAATGTAGTTTGAAGATTTGCTTTTGTGTTTAATGTTGTGAGAAAATGGGTGAAGCTTTCAAGAAATGTGTGTTACCAATTGTGAAAACCTGTAAAACACAAAGCAGCACATTCTCAACTCTTAAAGGTTATTCCATTTTGTCTGGAATTTATAGCTTGTGGTCTTTATGCTGTGATATTTTCTATGAAATGTAATTGATTTGCTAGTGTTAGTGTTTTCGAGATGGCGGATGCTTCGACGTGCAGAATGTGGAATCTACGTACACATATCTATAGTCGTGATGGTCTTCGGAGTGGTCATTGTCAGTTGAGTGTTCAGGGCAGTTTTTAGTGTGTCGTTATGCAGTTTATATGGTGTTTTGTGTTGCTCTGCATCAGTTAGGGTGGTGTGGTTTTAATGTGGTGTTCTAAGTGGATTTGTGTCTTTCTAAGAGTTTGCTGTGGTGTTCTTTGTTGTTTTATGTGTGTTGATATGCGGTTGCAGTGTTGTTCTGAGGGGTAGTTGTGTGTTGTTATGCAGTTCCAGGATGTTCAGGGTGGTTTTTAGTTTGTTGTTATGTGGTTGATATTGTGTTTCCAAGTGGTTAGGCATTTTAGCTGCAAGGTTGTTGTTTTTCTTAGCGCAAGTCCTTTAATATGTGCCAGTGAGCTGAGGCAGTACTTGATGTTGTAGTATGTTTGATGTTTTAGTAAAGCAGAAAGAATCAAAAGATGAGGAGTGAACATATGAAAGGCAGATATTATGGAAAGGCAGCATTAAGGTTTTGATGAAGAAGCTATATGGCGACAAAAAAAAGGACTTTACGATTGAGTAGTTGTCAAGTGAATCAACATGATTATTGTCAAAATACAAATATGGACAATATGGATTAATACCAGACTCGTAATGCCAGTCTGACATTTTACTTTTATCGATTGAAGGTCTTTTCATTTAATCTGAGAGGAGACTCAGGACAAGTGATTCTTGCATGTATACATTTAAATATGATTGATTAAACTGCTGCATAAATGCCCTGGTTGCTGTATAATATCCTCAAATGCCTATACAGCCACTGAATTCATTCATCATTCATTAAAATAGTGAAAAGAAAAGAAAGGAATCTGTCTTTCAGATTAATGATTCTTCTCAGTGCTGTTTAGCTTTTTATCATGCAGGGCTCATAAACAATGTTGCCTTAGGGAGAACATTAGAAGCTTCACCCAGATGACCAAAATTAACTGCTTTAAAGATACATTGCATATGAATCATTATACTCATTATTCATACTTTAAAGGTATTCAAGCTGAAAGATTAAATAGATTTTAAATACAGTTGAGAAGTGTAGCATGAGGACTGAAATCGTCATAAAAAACATTACATTTTAAATAAAGGTGCAAAATGTATATTTGGAGAGCTACAGGGCAGTGGGACACCAGTCGCTTAAGTATTTTTTCTGATGGTTTAGTCCATTTGCCTACAAAGCAGATGGGTGTTTGGTGTACTTTTTTCTTTCCTCTGAAGGTTTCAGAAATATAGGTTGTGCATTTTGTTTGCATATGAACAGGCAGATGTTAAGGCATTCAAGTTTATGGTACGCTACCAATATGCATAAGGCATTGTTACAGGCTCAGAAAGAAAGTCCACAGACAGTTATTATATACCTGATGTATACTGCTCACAAAAATTGTAAGAGCTTTTTGAAAACAGCAAGCTCTAATCTGATTGGGTGACTTGGCACAATTTCCGGGAGCACCGGTTTTTAATAAATTTTCAGGGATAGTTTTGTTTACAAGTTCCCAGACTACAACAATGAGCACTTCCAATGAAGAAATAGTTTGTCAAACTTTGCAAGGATTGTTGCATTGAATGCCAATACTCTCGCTGAGCTGATTCATACTGGTTCTGTCTTCTGTGGATATGCTTCATATAATCCTGATGTGATCAAATATCACAGGGATAATGGATTATGAATATGACGTCTGCCCAGTGTAGTCAAAACCCAATTTCCTTTTTTTTTTTTTTTTTAATGCGATGACGAGACATGAACCCAAGGGATATACAATTATTCATGAGATTGCACCGGGGTGGGTCAAACACCGCCTTCATTTGAAGCATTTGACATTAATATTACACCCACACACTCAAATCACTATGCAAAACTGTCCCTCTTTCTCTCTCATACACTCTTGGAAACAAAAATGCTCCAGAACAACAAATCATTGAATATAGTGCATTAAAGTCCAGCAGATTTAAAATTAAATCAGCCATATAGCAAATACATAAAAATTGATATTATGTATTTTATTTATGTTATAAACATGCTCATTCTCTCTAAATGTCCACACATGGTCACAAAGGCTGCATTTATTTGATCAAAAATACATAAATATTATTACAATTTAAAATAACTGTTTTGTATTTTAATATATTTTTAAAATATAATTTATTCCTGTGATCAAAGCTGAATTTTCAGCATCATTACTCCAGTCTTCAGTGTCACATGATCCTTCAGAAATCATTCTAATATGATGATTTGCTGCTCAAGAAACATTATGATTATTATTATCAATGCTGAAAACAGTTGTGCTGCTTAATATTTTGTGTTAACTGTGACATTGTTTTTTTTAGGAATAAAAAGTTCAAAAGAACAGCATTTATTTGAAATAGAAATCTTTTGTAACATTATAAATGTCTTTACTGTAACTTTTGATCAATTTAATGCATCCTTGCTGACTAAAAGTATTTATTCAGAAGAGTATTAATTTCTTTAAAAATACATTACTGTAAATATAGATTTCTGATGGTGTGGGGAAATTGAAAGAGAAAGAAAAAGCATGTTTTTGAAGGAAAGCTAAAATAGATATGAATTAAACATGAATTAAACATGTGCTTCCGCCAAAACCACACTTTTGTATTCTTCAAAAAGCGTACGCTGAATGTCCTACGCCTTCCCTATTCTACTTATGGAACAAATGTAACTGCCGCTGCGTTCGTTCCGTAAGTTGAAAGAAAGACATGAACATCTTGAATGACATGGGGGTGAGTAAATTATCAGGAAAATTTTATTTGAAAATGAACTAATCCTTTAAAATTGGTTGCAATAATATATTTGGTAACATTTTTATTATTTATTATGAAATTCTGATTCTGGTTCAGATTAAAATGTTTCACATGCTGCACCAACATCTCTCTCAGTATACATTTTTTTCTCTTCCACAGTGCTCTCTTCGATTTCTACCACTACTTCTACATGGTCACCAATGTGCTCTTCTACGTCAGCTCGGCCATCAACCCCATTCTCTACAACCTCGTCTCTGCAAACTACCGCCAGATTTTTTTTTCCACGCTTCGCTACCTAATCTTGCCGTGCCGCCATAATAAGCAGAAGCGCGTTCTCACCAGACACTCTATCAGCATCTGCAGCAACCAGACCTTCTCCACCAATGTCATCAAAGAAACCATTTACTGAACACTGTCAAGATTCAGTCATTCCATTCCTCTATTTCACCCAGCCAAGGAGAAACCACTGAAGCAAAGCATGTTTTCATATTGAGTTATTATTACAAGAATTTATTATATTCGTGCTACTGAATCGCCATATGGAGCTTTTGTGCATTGCAGAACTGGCACCAGAGACACTTACCGTGTTTATGGGAGGAAATGTAGCGCAAAATACACACCAAAAACGATGAATAATGAGCCAAAACAGTGTAAATACAAATGCACACACACACATACACACACACATATATTATATATATATATATATGATGATATATAATGATGTTGTGCAGCTAAATGAGTGAAAAGAGAAACAAATATTATGAAGGGAATGGACTGCAGACAGTTGCTGTTGTGTACACAGAGTCCTTATATCCAGCTGAAGTAATTTACCAACACTGGAATAACTGTGAACACAAGGACATACACCACTTTGAATTTTATTTTATTCACTGGCACTCAACAGGGATATTCAAAGTGGAGGCTGCTGCATTGTCAAAGAAGTGACTCTTGCTCGCAACACACCGAGACACTGTCACCATCCCGTAGCCTTAGCAACAGTCTACGTACAAAGAGAGCAGTGCTCTTGTGTGAAAACCGAAGACGAATGCTCTATACCACAGGATGACGGGTATAATTGATTCTCTCATTCTAAAGCAGCTTCACTGCCTTGATCTGCAATTTGCAGAGAGAAAGAGAGAGAGAGAGAGAGAGAGAGAGAGAGAGAGAGAGAGAGAGCAACATGGGCTCATTGGGAAAACGTGTTAAAGCGTACCTATACATACAATGGGCTTCAGTTTCCAGCAGAAATGAACACTGGTAGCAGTAAAACACCAACAACTTTTAGTCCTTTTTACACAAATTATTGTTACAAGGGCAGATTGTCAATTAATAAAGACTTGGGGCCCTATTTTAACGATCTGAAACGCAAGTGAAGCGCAAAGCGCAAGAAACTTTGTGGGCGGGTCTCGGCGCTGTTGCTATTTTCCCGGCGGGATAAATGGCTCTTGCGCCCGGCGCAAATCTAAAATGGGTTGGTCTGAAGTAGCTTCATTATTCATAGGTGTGGTTTGGGCGTAACGTGAAATAAACCAATCAGAGCGTCATCCAACATTCCCTTTAAAAGCAGGTGCGCAAGTTCCATTATGGATTGCTATTATTATGGCGTATTTACCAGGCGCACGCCAGGAGCGGTTCACAGCCGAGGAGACTGATGTTCTTGTAAGAGCAGTGAAAGACAGAGAAGTTGTGTTGTATGGGGATGGGAGAAACCCACCCAAAATAGCGTCGGTTAAACAGGTTTTTTCACATCTTCGTGGCACACCACAATGATTTCCGTCATCTCATGTGTTAATATTTTTTTAGTGTAACATATGATTTGCAAAAATAACTGTTGCATCTGTGTAGATTACATGAGCAAAGTGTATGCGCGTTGTGCAGCTATACATTATGGTCAAGCATGCGCCCTTAAAATAGCATAATGAACAATGCGCAACGCGCCACTGACTTTAGACTAGGTTTTTTCTGGTCAGTGGCGCAACTGTTTAATGGAACAGCAAAATAGCACCAGGGATTGTTTGCGCCGGAACACGCCTCCTTTTTTGCGCTGAACCGCCCAGGGAGCGCAAGTTCATTCACTAGTTTAGCGACGTGCTTCTGTGGAGGGAAAAGCGCGCTTTGCGCGGGTGCAAAATAGGAATGACACATGCGTCGGTGTACAGAGTCAATTGCGCTGGGTGCAAGATAGGGCCCATTATGTTTAGTTCCTTGCACAATACTATGTTATAACCTCAAAAAACTAATACATTTTTACATTCCATCACATCATATATGCATGGCTTTTCTGCCATAGCAAAATTGCCCTGTAGCTCACCTGGTGCAGCACTGCACTTGCAATGTGATCACAAGTCATGATAAAAGAGCTCAAAGGCTCGAAAAAGCAAACTAAAATGGCATGTTTGCTTTTGTTAACCACATTAGTTAAGTTCAGTGTTGTGTTGTCTCGGTACCCAAATTTCAGTAGTCGGTACAAATGACAGTAAAATTTAATGGTTTTTGATACCAGTTTGCACGATAGCAAAAACCAACCCGGTCTCATAGGAAAGACGTACCTGTGGGAACGTTTTCGCAAGTCACCAAAATATGTACCAATGCGTTCGTATCACTGCAGTTTCCAACAGAAACGAACACAAGAGGCAGTAAAACGGCAAGCGCTTTTGATCGTTTTCATACAGCTGCGATTACAGGGTCAGATTATGGATTGATAAAGACTCGTTTCCGTCTCCTTGCACAATATTATGTTATGACTTTAAAATGCTTTTTGACTAAAGTGCACAATTTGTAAAATAATATATTTTGGACTTTGCATCACTTAACCGGCTCCATATGTTTCGCTTTTCTGACATAACAAGCTTGCTCGGCAGCTCAGCTGATACAGAGTTGTACTTAAGATGAGGAATCTCTGGGTATGAATCTAGCGAAAGGCGAGTCACAAAGAGAGATCTAAACAAGCTGACACAGATGCTTATGTCATATTTGCTTTCGTTAACACTATCGGGTAGCTTTAGGTGTAGTGTTGGTGGGACGTTTTTTTAAAATGCATTGGAGTGCAAATTTCAAATCAGAACTGCGGTGATTCATGTAAAAACCAATGTCATAAAAAAGTAGCATATTCACGTTTATCTGTTCCGGCAAAAAAAATAAAAATAAAAAATGAACACGCTTTTAGCGCCACTCAGTGGACATTTCACATAAAAACTGCAGTGATACGTACGTATTGGTACGTATTTTGGGACTCGCAAAAATGTTCCCACAGGTAGGTTTTATCTTTTACTATTTAAAATAAAAAGATTAAATAAATGAAATAAGTCAATTATAAATTATTTGACAGCTTCCAAATATTGTTCAGTTGAGTAAACATTGCATTAAAATCAGATGAAAAACAAAGAAACACATTGTAGGTAACAGAACAAGTGGCATGTCTATTGCACTTGCACTGCAAGACTTAAAGCACAGATATAGTTTGACATCAGATTTTTCTTTGTATCGTCCATTGCTATGGTTATCACAGTGTAAAACACTGAAATTTCAAATTCAGTTCTGCTTTTTAATTCAGTTGTTACTCCTGAAACTTTGCAGTGTGCAGCAGCATTAAAAAATAAAATTAATGGGTTAAAAAAAATTATGAATGGGTTGCCCTCCCTTTATAATCACTGAAGCTGGTTTCATTTCAGTTCAGCCACAGCATGAGCTCACTGTCTGAGTGAAACCGTTATAATCAAAAATGCTGTCTATACTGCACAATGGATCTCTTATTTATGCCTCTGATTGGCCATTGTGTTCATTCTCGCAACTAACATTTCTGTTTGGCTACAAACAGTGCAAAAACATGTTGTAAATAGAAACCTTTGACACTCTTCACAGAGTGCTCACATAAATACGCATGGGAGTGGTTGAAAGTAGCTGTCAACAAGCGGGTACTGAATTGTCCCTGCAGAAAGCCTGGTATCATTACTTTTTAAAGTTGAAGTATCGACTTGGTATCAAAGTACCTGGATTAGGTAATACATTATTTTCAAAAGAGAGAGAGAGCTTTAACCTTTCAGCACCACTTATAGGACATTTGATGTTCACAGTTGAACATAATCAAACTGCCACAATTCATACAATAATCAATGTAATAAAATGCTGCCACATTCATGTTCATCTGTATCTAAGAAAACTGAACATGATTTTAGTGCCACTCACTGGACATTTCACTTTGAAAGGGCCACAAAATGAGAAGCAACATAATATAATTTTACAGAAATGTGAGAGGTTGTTCACTGCAGAGCCAATGGGTAGAGCTTGTCATGCAGCTGCCCCTATCTGGACCTTAGCTCATGTAACATTAACCCTATCCCTAAACTTAATTAGGTTAATTGGACTAGATCAAGCTCCACCCATTTGGCTCTGCAGTGGGTACCATGTTTTTCCAATAAGCCTGGGTTGAGAATATGGTTGCTGAAAGAAAAAGAAGTAGAAGTATTAGAGCTCATCTCTTAAAAACTTTGGCCAGAAACTTGTGGACAGTGTTCAGCTGAGCTTCACATCAAACACACCCATCAGTCACAGGGAACCATTTAGAGAGAGAGGAGTGGGCTAGAATAGTAGATAGAAGGCCTGTGACGATGTGGATAATGGAGAGTGATAAAACTAAAGGAAAGCCAGAGGGGGAAAAAATGAAAATGGGATAGTCTGCACTGCTTTTTTCCTTGTGCCTTAGAAGTGAGGATGAGTAAGATGAGGGAGCTCTCTAGTTCATGGTGCAGCGCAGGTAGCTGATTTTCCATAAACTGATGTAGATACAAAATCACACACAAAAAATAAGATTATAATATAAATATGAAGGTGGAAATGAGGAAGGGTAGACCATTTGTTTCATGTTTCTAGCTTGTGAATGGCCAGCATTGTGCTGAACTTATAGCAAAAGTAGTCATTTTCAGTTGCTGATGCCGTTAGCCTATTTGCAGTCACTGTTCATTTATTTCACAAGTGAAAGTGTCCAATAACAGGGCTGTTTCCAAGATAAAATAAGTGATATTCGGCTGGTCATGTGATCTCAACACATGTAAAATAAAACTTTTGTTAGGCTCCTTATATTACTGGATTCTTGATGTGTGAATATATATGGACCGCATTTTGGTACAGTCTGGTTGAAATTCATCTATATAAACCACCGTGAGCGAATTCTAGAGAACAGGGTGGATATTCACAGCAGGGAAGAAGCTGAGCACTTGAGCACTCGGAGTTGTAGACCTGTATGTTGAATGGGAAAAAGTGCATAACATGTGGGTATGATGGCCAGGGCTGTAAGGGCAGAGCGAGCCAAATACAAAGAAGAAAAGGAGAAAGTGAACGCCATGACAGACCACCTGCTGAGGCTGTGGAGAAAACAAGGCCAACACAGTAAGAAAGGTTAAAATGTTTACTTGATGGCTCTCTGGGGTATCCTGAGAAATAACAGCCATGTGGTCTGGTATGTTTAACTCATTTTGTTTTAGATGATCTAGACATTTGTCGTTATGACTTTTTTATTGTAATTTTATTGTTGTTGCCTTCAAATCGATACCTTTCTCTATATGTGCACCTGAAATCAGGCTACGCTATAACAAATTTTTATGGCGCTAAACTGACTTTACAGTGTTTTAGATCAGTAGTAATCAAATCGCAGTTTAGACTGTGCCGTCATGCTCATAGTGTCATCAATCAATGCATTCAAAATCCATCTGAATCAATACAATCTAAATTCCACACTTGATGTTTACTCTGTTTGTGGTATACGTGACGTTCTGTGGGGGAAAATTAAATATGTTAGTACTGCAGTTAATTCTGGGTTTGAATAGTGTATATGTATTGATGTTGATTTGTCTTGTCATTATTTCCTAAATCAAGACTGAAAGTCACATTTTTATTCATTTGGGAGAACAATTCTGAATAATAAATTGTCCAAAAAGCTTTTCTTCTGCATCATAGTTTAATTGTTTATCAAGCTTGTAATGTTTAATAATGGATTTCTGGCAATCCACTAAAATTTAATGAGTTTGTTTTGCAAATAATTGAATAAAAATGGAATTATGCTTCTCTTGTGACTCATTACTCACATCATTAAAAGAAGTAATAAATCTCAGTGTATTATTCATGATACATTTCTGGGTAAAAAAATAATCATTTTAAAATAAATTACAGAGGCATTACAGATACACAAAATATGAGACACTTTGCAATTCACTGGTGTCTGTCCCAAATCACACAAACACGCAAACAAATGGCTAATGTGTCTGACCTTATCAGACTGTCCTCAGGCACTGCCCAGTCTGGAGGCTGTCTAAGCTCTGTGATGGATGTGATTGTTGAGGTGATTGGATCCCACAGTCTGAGAAGCAGTCAAACATAATTGGGCTGTTCAATCACTTCTGAAGCTGGGGGGATCCTCACAACATGATAAAAATAAACCTCTGACTTTCTAAACCGTTCAAATTGACAATCACAATCAGGAGAATTCAAGGATGCTCTAAGACCAGTTCATTAGTTTTTATCCTATTTTTCGCATGTGAAAGATACTTCAATCATCAATGTTTTGTGGAAAACACTTAACAATTAGTTTTAATTTGTTAACATTAGTTAATGCTTAGGCAGGGGCACCGCTAAGATAGGACGATTCTAAGGGCCCACGCACTTTTGGGGCCCCCAGAGATTGGTTTTAGTAGTAATAGTATTATTAGTCATTTAATAGAAATTATAAATGTATAATCTACCAAATAATTACAAATAAAACAAAATTACGTCTTATTTCTGCATTTTCCGGCAAAATGATCCCCCCATTCACTGCATGGTTTTGTCCTACCTAGTCTAGAGCAGTGTTTCCCAACCCATCCACTGCACCGTGCCGTGACAGCTTGTCAACTGTGCCATGGAAAATGATAAAATTCCTAAAAATAAATGCTACAAATAAGAATCATCGCGTTGTCCGGACAAAACCTTGTATCTCTTTATTTCTTCATTGTTTTATAAAATTAATGCTATGGTCATCGTTTATGTCTGTATGTGGGTTTTACAAATATTTAACCAATAAAAAGCATTTAAAAGAGGTTGTGACTAAACCTCATAACTCCATTGGCCCCTCAAACTGTCAGTCAAATCTCATATAACTCCGCCACGCCACGCCACGCCCGCGCATAGTTTGGAGTCGGAGATCTCTGCTTCTTTGCAGTGCGAGGGTAAATACAGAGCTGATGTTTACATAAGTACAGTGTTTTCTTTACTCAAGAAACATAAAGGATAGTGTTTTTTTGTTTTGTATTTTGTATGTCTTTGTGGTCTAGTTGAAGCATTTTGTCCTGTGCACAGCACTTCATCATATCATGAGATTTTAATCATGAGATTTCAACAAGATTAGCTCCACAATAAACTTTATATACTGTACGATGATGAAAATATAATGCGATGCACCACCTCTGATGTGACTGTTTCAGTGAGAGACAAAATATCTGATCAAAAAACTCGTAACTCAATTTCAGCTTGATTTTCATAAAATGTTAATATTATATGACGTGCAAGTCTGCTATATAATAGCTATATAAAGCCACAATACCAACTTCGATGACAGTTTAATTAAATACAAAGTGTAAATTTAAAGCAATGATATGTACATTTTTCTTTTTATCACTAACATCATTATTGTGTTCAATAATTACTTTTTGTGTTCATCATTACTCGCATTAAATGTGAGTACTACTTTTAATATAATAGTTGTATATGCATTTTGTAGCAATGCATGTTTGTGCAGTTTTGTTTTATTTTAATAGTGGTGTTGGGAGACACTGGAATAGAGTTAATTTGTAGATAAGATGGTAAACTGTCAAATTAGAGATGTCTTCAAGTTCGACGAAGGTTGTCAAAAATGAAAAGAGAGGTTACGAGGGCAGAGAGAGAGTGAAAGATAGAGAGATAGAGAGATTTTGATTTTTCAAAAAACATTTATTACAGAAAATTAAAAAATTAAAACATTAAAATATCAAACATAATATTTATAGAATTTGTGAAAAATACATTTCATTTTCAGCAACATAACATAATGCCCCTCTATGACACCATATATTTTCAAACACTTCTAAACAGTTTGTAGCTTTATAGAAATAAAAATCGATTACAAGTCTCGATTTAATCATAGCTGTAAACATCATTACAACATTATAATCACCTTTTTGTTCAATTTTTTTCTTTCTGCTAACATATATTGCCATTTTTGCCATGCCTATAATAAAATTTATCAATTGACATTCATATTGTCTTCTTCGGATATATTTAAAACCAAAAATAAACACAGAAACAGTAAACTTTTCATCAAAACACATAAATATATCTTTCAACAAGTCAAATAAAGGCTTGAGTCTTGCACAAATCATAAACACATGAAAAATAGTCTCTCTTTGAGAACAAAAAGGACATTCTTGTCTAACATTTGGATTTAGAATAGAAATAAAAGAATTAACAGCAACTATGCCATGTACAATTCTCCACTGTAAGTCTCCAATTCTTTTTGTTAATGGTGGCTTATAAAGTGCCCTCCACTCTGGTTTTACATCCTCATGGAAACCAAGGATTGTACGCCAGGGCGAATCAATTCTTTTATGTAAACCTTTTTTGTTGAAAGCTTTCACACAAGCATTGTACATTTTCTTCCCACCAACTTCATACAAATCCATATCAGGTACATTTTCTAAAAACACCCCAGAGTGCTCCCCTATATTTGGGGACAAAAAAACACTTTGGAAAAGTATCTTTATCATCAGGCAAATGTTTTTCAACAAAAAAATCATCAAGCATGTTAATTTCTTTTACTGTAAACACAGCTTGCAAATTCTGAAGAAATTTTTCAACAATTCGAACTGATTTAATACCTAATGAACCAGCCACAATTTCTATATTTTTAAAATTTGAACCAGACACATTAATTAAACGCCCCAATGTTACAAGCTTGGATTTAATAAAGATATCATTTGATAATCCACATGTATCTAAACAATCCAGACGGGCACCATTAATCATGGGTTCTTCCAATAACCAAAAAAGAGAATCCATACTCTCAAATCTTTTCACTTTAAAAAGGTCCCATACTTTAAACAAATTTTTATAAAAAACAGGAAGCCTTGATGTATTAATTCTTTTCGGATCCATCAAAAATAACTGCTTATCTAAACAGAGTTCATCAACAGATTTAAGAATTGCACAGGCCACCGATTTCCAAGCAAAGTTCTCTGAACTGGTGAGAAAACGTTGAATGAATTGTAACCGAAAGGCCGCAGTCCTACTTTGCACATGGATAAGTCCTTGGCCTCCTTCTTCTTTCTTTAAATACAAAATGTTATGTGGTATCCAATGTAACTTGTCCCAAAAAAAGTCTAGTAAAACAGACTGGATTTTTCCAAGTAAATAAGCTGGTGGATCAATGCAAGCCATCCGGTGCCACAAAGAGGAAGCCACTAAATTGTTAATAACCAAAGTACGTCCTCTATATGATAAATTTGGTACAACCCATTTCCATTTTTCAAGTCGGCCCTTAAGCTTTTCAACGGTTCCCATCCAATTTTTTTGAGCTGTTGTCTCATTACCCAAGTATACTCCCAAATATTTCAAGCCATCTCTTGACCAACATAACCCATCTGGAAGGTTGGGTACTCTACTTTTCCATTCTCTTGTTAAGACTGCTTCACTTTTATTCCAATTAATTTTTGCAGAGGAAATTAAACCAAAATCTTTCACAGTCTTTAGTAATAAGTCTACATCATTCTGCTTATTGATCATTATAATAACATCATCTGCATATGCAGACAGGCATAAAGTAGTATTACAATTTGGTAATGACACCCCTTCTAAAACTCTCCTTAAAACACTTAAAAGTGGTTCTATCGCAAGAGTATATAGTAACCCTGACAAAGAACAACCTTGTCTTACCCCACGACACACTTTAAAAGGAGCACATAAGCCACCATTAATCTTCAGAATACTCTCAATATCACAATATAGGACTTTAATGTAAGTTAAAAATTTAGAGTTAAAACCAAAAGCCTGAAGAGTTTTCCACAAAAAATTGTGTTCAACGAGATCAAAGGCTTTTTCTTGATCTAAGGAAATCAAGCCTATGTCAAGACCAAACAAGTTAGATACATCAAACAAATCTCTAATTAAATGAATGTTATCAAAAATTGACCTACCTGGCACACAATATGACTGGTCAGGATGGACAACTTCATCTAAAACTTCACCCAAGCGGGTAGCCAGTACTTTAGTTTATAATCACAACACAATAAAGACACAGGTCTCCAATTTTTTATATCACTCAAATTACCTTTCTTAGGCAAAAGGGTCAAAACAGCTCTTCTACAGCTCATTGGTAAAAGACCATTAGTTAAACTATCATTCAGAACAACCAATAAATCTTCACCTATAACAGACCAAAAAGTTCTGTAAAATTCAACCGGGATTCCGTCTATTCCGGGAACTTTGCCATTTTCCATGCCTTGAAGAGCTTTAAACAATTCTCCCAGACCAATAGGTTTTGAGAGCGTCACATTTGCTTTGTTTGACACTTTAGGTAACTTTTCAAAGAAGAACTGCTCTACATTTTTATCTTCTTTATACTCAGACTTATAAAGTTTTTCATAAAACCTAACTGCCCTTTCTCTTATTTCTTTAGAATCTGACAACAAAGATCCAGACTCAGAAAATAATGAATGGATAAAACGTTTTTGGCCATTCTTCTTTTCCAAACTGAAAAAATTTTTTGAAGGTACATCCATCTGTTCTACAGTCTTAAAACGTGATCTGACCAGTGCACCCTGTGCCTTCATCTCTTGCAAGTCAGACAATGCAGTTTTCTTTAAAAAAAGAGAGTCAATATAAGCTTGATTTCCACTTAATTGTGCCATATCTTGAAGTTTCAAAATTTCAGTTTCTAAAACTCTTATAGACTTAACTGTCTCTCTTGTGATATTTTGAGTATACTGTTGACAAAAAAGCTTGATTTGAATCTTGCCAAAATCCCACCAACTCTGCAGGGAAGAAAAATATTTCTTTTCATTTCGAAACCTTTCCCAAAAAAATATAAAAGTCTCTTTAAAAAAAGCATCATTTAACAAAGCAGTGTTAAAGTGCCAATACACACTCCTTGGTGACACAGAATTGAAAAAAACATTGCATATAATTAAACTATGGTCAGAAAAACCAACTGGATTTATTATACAACTCTTAAAAACATTCTGTTGGTGTCTGAAACTATAAAATCTGTCCAGTCTTGCTAAAGACAATAAATTCTCATGGGCATGAGTCCATGTATATTGTCTTAAATTTCCATTTAAATTTCTCCAGACATCACATAGGTCATTTCTTTCAATTATTTCACAAAGTCGCTTTCGAGAAGGCATATGTGGTTCTATATGATTGCGATCAATATTTTGCTCAACACAATTAAAATCTCCACCAAGAAATAGATATTCTTCGCTATTGCATTTAGCTAGCGCTGAGCATAAAATATCCAAAAAAGCTAATCTTTCAATTGGTAAAGTGGGAGCATATACACAAATAAAAACCAAAACATATTTTTCAAAAAGGGCTTGAATCTTCAAAAGTCTCCCCTTCACAATTTCCTCTATTTTAAAAGAGCATGGAATAAAATTTTTGGCAAACAGAATAGCTACTCCTCCACTACGTGAAGTTTTATGACTTAGAAAAATATGACCATTCCATTCTTTTATCCAATCTGTAATATTTTTATTATCACTATGTGTTTCTTGTAATAAAAGAACATCAAGTTGTTTTTGTTTCATTATTTCGTACACTTGCATCCTCTTTACATCATCCCTGGCTCCGTTTACATTTAAAGATGCAATACGGATATTTGCCATGAGTAAAGAAAAATTAAGCCATATAGAGACACACAACCATTAAGGATAAAAGAATTATGCCACTTGGTTATCATTGTTATTCAGCTGGTTTTGGATTTTTGAAACAAATTTTTTCAGTCGATAGACTTCTTTATCCAGAAAGCAACCTTCACTCATTAGACTCTTAGTGCTTTCCACAAACCGTTTCAGGTCTGGGAAGAAATCAGCAATCTGTACTCCTCGCTGATTTTTTGTCACTTTTAAAAACTTCTTAATTTCATCAGCACTGTAATCCTCACATTTCCATTCACTTTGTGAACAACTTGAAGTACTAGAGTCAGAAAAGTCACTTTCACTTTCAATATTATCTGTATCATTCTTTTGTTCTTTTCTTGCTTGTTTTAATCCTTCTTCCCTGTTTTTCTTTTTCCTTTTAAGAGGAGTTTTAAACACAGCTTGATCCATGTCTACTTCACACAAATTTACATTATCTGATGTAGACTCTATGTCAGATAAACAGCTCATTGAACTGTTTCGTGTCTCCAATTCTGTAACAACAGATTCTTTAATCAAGCTTACTTTTGATCTTGCTTGATCTTCACCAACCGAACTATCCATGATTTCAACCATGGCTTCACCAGTTTCAACACTTTGCTCACAAGGCACCTTGCTCGTTGTGCACTTTACACTCTGAACTGGACTCGTGGGTACCGACACAGATGTACCAGCAGCGCTTTCCTCATCTTGCACCACTCTCTCATTAATCACGTTTGGCTTCGCGTGTGTACCCCCATTCTCAGGACAGGCACGAGCCAAATGTCCGGTTTTGCCACATCCAAAACACTTCATTGTGTCAGTAGAAACATATACAGTATAGTCGAAGTCTTCAAATCTGAACTTCAGATTTAAATTCAGTTCTGATCTGTTTTCACTCAAAATCATATATGTGAATCTCCTAAAAGACACCACATGTTTGATCAACTCAGATTTGCTTCCAATCGTGATCTTTTTCACTGGAGAAACCAATTTTCCAAAACGTGACAATTCTTTAACCAAAACCTCATCTTTAATGAAAGGTGGGATATTTGACAGAATAACTTTTTTCGCAGGGGTTGAAAGAGGAAGCACAGGTGTAAAAAGGCCACGAATTACAACTCCTCTTTCTACCACATCATTGGCATTTTCTACAGTGTTCAAAAAACAAACAACTGCATTACTCATCCTTGATGCCGCTAAAACACTTTTATGTCCAACAACCTCTCCGATCGCCAAAATACAATCTTCCACACTTGCAGCAGCCACTACTTTAACTCCATGGCGCCGCGTTAATGAACCGAACGAGTCAACACTTTGGGCCGCCATGCCTCCAGTGAAAACACTGGCGAAAAAGACGCCCAAAACAATACAATGTTTTATCTACTCAATGCAGATTAAACGTCAGAAAAAGCAATATTCATACAAGAAAAAAAAGTAAAGGGAAAGAGCCACAGCGGGCAGAAAAATCATTCAAACTCACCACACACTCTTCGCACTCACTCAGCAAAAGCCCACGCATGCGCACGAGAGAGAGAGAGAGAGAGAAAGCTTCCTTTGCTGTAATGTTAGCACTATAGTGTCTAATTGATTATTACAAGTCACTGTTTCAGTGTATTTCATATTGCACTTTGTTCATGTTTAATATAATGTATGTTTAACCATTGTTTAAGAATGTTAAATTTTCTATGAATATCTGTATTGTATTTGTCTAAATACATTTACATTTTAATAATTTTCTTTATCTGCTAGCAAGAGCCAGTGTAGGTCTCTGACTAAAAACCAAAAAAGCAACAGTAATAGTTTTAGTATTTTACAGTTTTTACAATTAGTATTAGTAAATGTAGACAAAGACGTTTGGTTGGCTTGTATGTTTGGTGCGGAATGGGTGAGGTAAGGAGCCCAACCTCATTTTCTTTCATAGGGCCCAAAATTGCTAGCGGCGCCCCTGTGCTTAGGTATCTTAACACATTCAAAGCATCTATTAATCTTTTACCTTGGACATGTAAAACTGTTTTAGTTAAAATTGTATAAAATAAAAATTGTTGTTTTAAGTGTATTTTTCTTTGTTTATGCTGCCTAGGGCACAGAGTGAGCCAGGGAAAACGTTTCTCACATTCAAAGACACATCAGACTTTTTCTCTGACATTTGCATCCCATGAAACCTTATTATTGTTCACAGTTTACACTGGCACAGTTTCACCACTGTAATGATACTCCCTGCAACTACATAATTAATAAAAACAAGAAAACTCTGAGCAGAAAGAGAAATAGCCCGAAGATTCACTGTACATTAATAATAACTACTAAAGGCACATTTGAGGATGACAATTTGTTTCTTTAATGACTAGCCCTCGTATTATCTTTGGGGTCTATCTGACCCCACGCAATGTTTAACGCCTCTAAAAATATGGTTGACTTTTTTTTTTGCTTCATATTTGATGACTTTTCTGTCAGGGTTCTGTCACTTCGGTCTTGTTTATTTCTTGGTTTTGTGACAGAGCTCTGACACTCCCGTTCTTGTCGTGTTTTTGTGTGAGCGTACGGTCTCGAGTGTTCTCGGGGCTGTGTGCTCTCTTGTCTGCGTGCCTTGTTTCATGTTGGGAGCGTGGCGTTCGGATCCCGGCACTCGTGTCTAGTTTGGTTTCGGTTTCGTGTCGGGATTCGGACACTCGCGCTCCCAGTCCTGTCTTTATTGTGAGCGCACGGTTTGTGTGTATGTTCACTTGCCGTGCGCTCTTGTCTCATGTTTTGTGTAGCACGCGGTTATTTCCACCTGCCGCGTGCTTTCATGTTTTTGTCTTGTGTTGTGTTAGCACGCAGTCTGTGTTTCACGGGCTTCGTGCTCTCATGTTGTCTTGTTTTGTGTGAACACGTGGCTTATGAGTTTTCATAGTCACGTGTTCATGTCTCGTCTTGTGTAAGCACATGGCTTGTGATTTTGTCTTCATTGGCCATGTGCTTGTGTCTTTGTTTTGTTTTGGTGTGAGCACATGGCTTGTCATGTGTTTCTTTGTGCCATGTGCTCTCATGTCTATTGTCTTGACCCCGCCCACCTTGTTACCTCATTATTGGTTGATTTGCCCCACCTGTCCTCCCTCATTACCTGCCTTGTTTGCTCTCCTATTTATTCTCCTTGTGTTTGCAGTCCTGTGCTGGTTCGTTGTCGTAATTTGTCATTTAATGTCGTATTTTCCCTTGTGTGTCAAGTCAAGTCAAGTCCCAGTCTAGTCAAGTCTTATTCTTGTCTGTTTTCCCCCACGGGGTTGTTTCTGTTGTGTTTTTGTTTTTATTTTTATTATAAATAAAAAGCCCTTCCTTCCCTGCATTATTGAGTCCTCGTCCTTCCATACCTGACATTTTCGTCATTTAACGGGGACAACTAGGTAAACATAAATTTTTCACGATGACATATTTTCAGTGTCCTGTACACAGTCCTATACACATCGGTGACCCCAGGCTCATTTATCTGTATAAAAGATATTAGAAATATCAAAATTTTACACATATTTGTTTTGGATAATACTAAGGTCATTATAAAATGCAATTTTATAATCTTCAAACAACTTTCATTTGCTTTTATTTAAAGAGCTATTTGAGTATTCAATGAAGAAACATAAAGTACCTGATAGATAAAATTTTGAAAATAAAATCATATTCTGGAGGTTTTTAATTGCTGGGGTCAAATTGACCCCAGTGGGGAACTGGATGATACTGGACTCGAAGATAATAGAAAGGCTAGAGCCGCGTTTCCCAAAAGCATTGCAGGCCTAAGTAGATCGTAAAAAAGGTCGTACAAATCATCTTAGAATATTGTTATAGATCTACGGGTACTCTGGAGTAATGTGTGCAAAAGTGCATTGCAAGGAGACAGATACACGTGCAGTCAACTAAATGACAACTGCAAAATTACATCTAAACTTAATAATGACTGTAATATTACAATACATCTATGAATAAATAAATGAAAAAAGTAGACATATTAAAAGGTTAGTTCACCCAAAAATGAAAATTCAGTCATTAATTATTCACCCTCATGTCGTTCCACACCCGCAAGACCTTCATTCATCTTCAGAACACAAATTAAGATATTTTTGATGAAATCCGAGAGGTATATGACTCGTCCATAGACAGCAATACAATCAACACTTTCAAGGTCCAGAAAGGAACTAAAGACATCGTTAAAACAGTCGACATGACTGCAGTGTTTCAACCTTAATGTTATGAAGGGATTTTTGTTTTGTTTTTGCACACAAAAAGTACTCTCGCCACTTTGTAAAATTAAGGTTGAACCACTGTAGTCACATGATGGTTTTAACAATGTCTTTAGTACTGGATTTCATCAAAAATATCCTACTTTGTGTTGTGAAGATGAAATAAGGTCTTACAGGTGTAGAAGAAGACAAGTAATGAGAGTGAGTAATTAATGACAGAAATTAAGAGGAAGAGGAAAGAGGAAGTGGAGATGTTATATTTGAGGGGGAAATGTGAATGCTAATAAAAACATGTCAATGACTAGCTGCCATGCATGAAAACTGGAAATATATATTGTACGTATTGGTTTATTAAAATGTCATAAAAAAAAAGTTATGAATGATTGCACCACGTAGAGAAGTTCTTAACAGCTAAGATTCATTGCTATCGGGAACGCGAGCCAGTGCAAATTAAGAGGCGCGAGTAGCCAATAATTCAGACCCCCCGGCATTTCCCAACTCTGCCCAAACAGAAAGACATCATCATATCTTTATATGCACATGTGCTTAATTACACATTCTGTAAGGGCAATGAGCTTGTGACTCTTCCAGCTTCATGAAGGAAAAGCCGAAATGAGCATCTCAGAGGAAGCGGCCAGAGAGATTTGCAGTAAGTGTAACGAGTTAAAGTAAATACAATTTGAATGTTACACATTGCTTTTCACTAAAATCTTTCTAATGTATTTTATATTTATTTATTCCCGTTTTCTTTGAGTAATATGTTGATTCTACTGTTCACTATTTTGAGACTTTTATTTTGATATTGTCTTCTGGCGCTTTGCTGACGCCATTTTCGAGTGACTCCGCGCCTCTCGCCAGTTCACATTGGTTATGCTGGGGAGAGGTAAGCGTTTTTCTGAGCTCTGCATTTTACGAGTGAAATAAGTTGACTAAGTTTATAAATCGACCAAATATCTTATTGTAAATAGTACTGAGACTATTTGCAGTGTTCTGATGTATGTTTTATATGTGAGTGAATTGAGAATATAAAGTTATATCGTGTGGGCCGTATGATATCTATTTGCATGGTTTAGAGTTATCAATCAGCTAACAAATGTTATATTATACAGGTTTGTCTTATGAAACACCCACAAGAGAGAGAGATATGAACTTTATTCATATTAATCAACAGGTATTTCACTTTATTGTCTTTTGATGTCCTTTTATTCTTTTGTACTGTGTTAATACTGTAATGTTCCAATGTTAATGTTTATTTTTTCTATTGTAACACAAAATGAGTTCACATTGGTTATGCTGGGGAGAGGTTTGTCTTATGAAACACCCACAAGAGAGAGAGATATGAACTTTATTCATATTAATCAACAGATGGAGTGAAGTTAATGCTGGCTCTGGCTGACATTAAATCCCTTTTTGGTGAACGACATCAGAAGTGTCCTGAGTCTTCTTACACACAACGCAGATAGTGGTAACGGCGGTCAGCAGAGGACCGGTTACATAAGCATGCAAATTCAACTTGAAATGCTTTAATGAGTTTATATGGGCAACTAATGTGATGCATGAATTTAATGAAATGACACCAAATATGAGCACTGGATGTAAGGTAGGTATTTATAATCTAACTATAATACAGTGCTATATTGCTCATATGCAGGGCTGGGTAGGTTACTTGTAAAATGTATTTCATACAGATTACAAAATACATGCTTTAAAAAGTAATTTGTAACGTATTTCGTTAGATTACCCAAGATCTGTAACTTAATCTAAATACTTTAGAATACTTTGGAATACTAATAAATATGTAACATAAAAATTTTTATCTCACAATTCTGACTTTTTTCTCAGAATTGTGTGTTATAAAGTTGCAATTGCGAGTTGTAAAGTCAGAAATGTGAGATATAAACTCACAATATTGAGAAAAGTCTAATATAAGAATTCTGATATATAAAATCAATTTTGAGAAAGTCATAATTGTGAGATAAACTCGTAATTTTTCAGAAAAATTCTGAATTGCAAGAAAAGAAGTCATAATTATGAGATTTAAACTCGCAATTGTGAGAAATAAGTAGGACTTGCAAGTTTTAAATCATGCAATTCTGACTTTATAATTTGCAGTTGTGAGTTTATCTCAATTTTGAGAAAAAAAGCCAGAATTGTGAGATAAAAAGTCACAGTTACCTTTTTTACAATTACAAGGGACTCACAAAATACTACTGCAAAACATGAAAACAGTCATGGGTTATCCAGTAATGACAGGACAGTCAAGATTCAAGAGTATGTACATTTTTGAATGGGGCAATTTTTATAAATTCAGTTATTTTGTCTTGAGTGAATGTAAACATCTGTTAAGGGAAATTGTTACATGTGCACTCTGTTTTGGACTTGTGTTGTGCCATTTCCCACCACTAGTTTGTTCCCATAGTTACTGATCACCTCATTATCACCTCCAGCTGTGTTCAACCTTTTGAGGGGCATGTGCTGAAACTGAAAAAGGGACAGGCACAGGCTATTTAAGGCTATTGGTATTGGCTATGACTAACTTAGATGGCAAATGCGAGCCCCCCCTCTCTCTCCGCCGCCCGTCTCAGGCCTCAAATGCATAAAATATAAAACTTTATAGACATACTAGTGTTTCTTTCATAAAGAAAACGTTGTACTTATTCAAAAAAACAAGATATTTATTTACCATTGCAAGACATTCAGCTGCTCCGCTGTGGAACTTCAGTTCGCTGCATCCAGGGGGCGGAGTTAAGAGGTTTGACTGACAGTTTGAGCGGAACCAAAACCATTTTGTCACAAGCTCTTTTTAATACCTTTATTAGGCTAAATATATTTACAAATCAGACAGACAGACGTAAAGGGTGACCGATATCATTGATTTATTGAAGAAAATAAATAAATAAAATAAAACGCCTCCAAAAAAGGGCACTTCGGAGTGTAAGGACAAAAAGGGCATGTGCACTGCACAGGTTGAGCCCTACCTGTGCACGTGCCTGATAAGCCCTGTGTTTTCAGTCCAGTGTTGTCTGGTATCGTTCATGTGTAGTGTGGTTGTCTCCTTGTTTTACCTGTCTGTGGATTACCTTCTTTGTGGATTTGTTAAAGAGAGTTGTACTTCTGTTCTCCTTGTTGTGCGTGTTAATGCTCACAACCAGCTATTGTAACAGAAATAGCTTATTCAAGACAGGACTAAATAAAAATAACATGCAATTTTTATGATCCCTCTTATTTTGTTAAAATGTTACATATTCTGCAAGGGGTAAGAAGCCTTTAAGCAGAACTATAGCTTAGGATGCTTTTGCAGACTGTCAGAGTCGGAGAATCACCAATTGCTGTTTACATTAATTGCCTGCCACAGTTTACATTGATGTTTAAATGACATTAAAATTCAAAGTAATCACTTTGGCAATCTAAAATACTTTTCTGATGTAACTGTAATTTGATTACCACACATTTAAAATGTAACTATTGAAATACAGTTACTCAATTTTTGTGTTTTAAATACGTAACTAAGTTACATGTATTTCGTTACTCCCCAACCCTGCTCATAAGCATCTTAGCACAACTGTCAGTTCACTTAATTGGGGAGATGGGGCAGGTTTTCAAACAAGAAAGTTTTCATAAAGATCTCAGGTTTAGAGTCAAATGATCAATTGAGTAAAATCTTGTTTTTCTCTTGCAGATTTTGTATGTTGGTTTCAAACACCTGTTAGAAATTGAAATGTTGCTGTAAAATCTTTTGTGTCACGTGTTCAGGGCTGCACGACTACAAGGGGCCCCTGGGCTTTGCCTCTTGAGGGGGCCCTTCATCCACCAGAACTATTACCTACATTCACTCAATCTTCTTAATCACAAAGTGAAAGTTATCAGCCTTTTATTTTGCATGAATAAATGCCATTACCAAAACATCCGAACCTATAGGTCTGTTATAAAATATAAATATCACTGCATGAACTACATATTGGCACATAGTCTGAACTATTTGTACAGGCTACTCATTTCGAAGGCTGCATCCTCCGGAGGTCGCATTTGAAGGCTGTATACGTCATTGAGGCTGGCTCATTTAAGAAAAACAACCGTTGGATTGCAAAGTAAGAAAAAAAAAAAAAAAAAACAGCATTTTGCACCTCACGAGGAATAACCATCAATTTTATTATGGTTACTTTTCTTAAATAAGACATCCTTAATGATGCATGCAGCCTTCAAATGCGAGCTCCGGAGGACGCAGCCTCTGAAATGAGATGCAGATTCGAACAGTAACAAAGGCGTCAGTTTTACCGTATCAATTCCAGCGCGAGTCCTTGTCTGTTGGAACTGCATGCAAGTGGATTTGCTTTCATATCGTAAAGATGTCATGTCAACAACACAAACTAAACTCTTCCAGTCTCAGTTTTTGAAGGCAGGTCAAAATAGATGTTGTCCGTGAGCTACCGGCTGCCATTACACAGATTTTTACATTGTTATGTAAGTCTGTAACAGGAAGTGAATTGCTGAAGACTCTTTTCGGCAGTTCAGAATCAATTCATTCTTTAAGGCAAAAATGACTTTTTTATCCTGCACTTTGGTCTTTAAAACAATGTGACAAAAACACACGCAAGTTCGACCCAAATGTTTAATGTCATGATTGTTGCCATTAGTACCATTAGTATTTGTATTAGTTTATATCCAGCCGGTCGCTTTTATCGATTCGTTATGCAGCAAAGTTGCATAATTAAAACTAGTGTCATGAGAAAGCAAACTGTATCGTCATGCAGCAGACATATAGAAACAAATCAGAAATGCATTTGATTTCAGTTCTCTTTTATCATCACTGTAATACAATACAAATCTTATTTAAATAATAATCAGTGTTCTAAAATGGAAGCAAATAACGTATACATATATACAATATCTAATGTCAATGCTATGGCCTTTGTGTAGATATTTAAAGATGGTCATCTTTAAGCATGACTGTTTGGATTTATATGAAATGACACTTTATAATAAGATTCCATCTATAAGGTTAAAAAAGTATTGTTCATTGTTAATTTCAACATTTTAAGTACAGTACCTCATTGAACGTTTTCAGAAACTGTATTTTTGTATGATTTGTATTTTTATTGGACTACTGACGACTGCAGGGTTCAGTGGGTGAAGGGTCGCACATTGGTCGAGAAGCACAGCGCCGCACCACGTCTTTAAAATTCAGACACATTGTTTTCTTTGGGGCTGTTCACACAGAACGCGTTTTTCCATCCCAATGCGCTACTTTGTTTTTCTATGTAAGCATGCGCTAGAAGGACGTGCAGAACCGTTGCGCTCGCGTCTTGCAGCATCTCGCGCATGACATGGCGTTCTAAAGCCATGAATCAGTTTGGCTAAGTTAAAATCAGTTAAAAAAAAAGTTTTAAAAAACGTCTCGAGACCTTGGTTTCCCCCATTCCACTGCCCGTGTTAGCGTTTTTCAAAGCAAAAACGTGTTAAATAAATAAAAATGTTAAATATAAATCCTTATTGTAATTAATCTGTTTTATAATCTTGTTGGAAAATATAATTTATATTTTATATTTCTAACATTATTTTATATTTATACATTTATTTTTATATGTATTATTTACAGTTTTTTTCAGTTGCTAACAAGCATTGTTCAATACTGAAACCACATTTTCAAAACTCTTCACACAGTCTGCGAAACAGAAGTCAATGCAGACCAAACTGTGTCGTTTTTCATTGCTTTCAAACAAAATGCATTCAGTGACCACACTTTTCAAAATTCAGGAACTCTTCTCCCATTCGTACTCCACAACATGCAAAATACTATGTATTTTCAGCACATTTTTCTAATGCTAACACTGCATTCAAAATGATTAAAAACACATTCAAAACAGAAAATTCCAAGCATTTATACAGTAATTATTTTAAAATATTCTCAATTTTATAGCCAAAAAATTAAAAATAATCATTACAAGCTAATTGCAATTTTAGCTGAAATTCCACCCACTCCAAAGCAAGAGAGAGCAGACTAGAACCATCACTGTAATTTACTATAATGAACAACTACACATGTTGTTACAGTAATGTGTCGAATGTATTTTATTTATACTTTTTTTTACAGTTTTTTTTCGATTGCTAAACGACAGTGGGCACAACTGGAGTCTCATGTGCAAAACTCTAACTACAGTCTGTTTGGTTCATGTGGACCAAACTCTAGTTCGTTTTTCATTGCTTGAACACAGTTTTCAAAACTCTACACACTTATCCCATGACTTTAACCACAACCTGCACAACACTGTGGATTTACAGCACTTTGTTCAAATGCTAACACACTGCTGTCAAAACTGTGAACCACACATTCAAAACAGAATAGATTTCAGCCTTGTGCCTTTTTACAGTTTTTTCCAATTGCTAACACACTAAAATGACATGCACAGCACAATTATTTAAACTGACACACAGAGAGCAAAACTTCTTCTCAAGTCTCCAAAAGTCTAAACACCTTTTCTGTTTTACACACATTTTGCATTTCAAAATAGCACTTTTTAAATTCACTAAATACAGTTCTCTGCATAAGACACAACAATCTGACATAAAGTCACATGTTTGCCATTTCAAAACACTGCCATTCAAAATGACACTACATGAGCTAATTGGCCAATTACATGTGCCACCTGGCCAAACGCCTCAGTGGTTAATTGTTAACACTTCAATCAGGATGTAAGCACTATGAAAAGACCACAGGTGAGAACCTTTTTTTTTTACAACAACAATGGAAGACATTGCAGAGAGAGGAAGAGGAAGAGGAAGAGGAAGAGGGAGGTTGAGAATAAGAGGGGGAGGAAGAGTGAGAGGTAGGGGTAGAGCAGGTAGAGGAGTTCATGGCCAAAGAAGACAAACACTTTCAAATGAAATCAGAGCAACCTTAGTAGATCATGTCATCAACCATGGGTTGACAATGCGTGAGGCTGGACAGAGAGTGCAGCCAAACTTGAGCCGTTTTACTGTCGCCTCTGTCATCCGGACCTTTAGACTGGAGAACAGGTATGTAACCAAAATTTCATGTAGTACACATGTAGTATACCCCATGTCATAGTGTATCAGTTGGGTGACACCTGTTTACTTAGTGTATGACATCAGCCATTCATGAACTGTACAAGTTTCCTGTACAATGTACTCTACTGTGGGGGAAAATATTTAGGCTGCATTGTCCAAGCCCTATATATATTTTTATTTTATTTTTTCTAAAGGACTGAGAGACGACACCATGGTGGAGGAAGGGGCCAAATGTTCACCGGGGTACAGGAAGCTGCCATTGTAAACTTGGTTTTGGAAAATAATGAAATCAGATTACGAGAAATTCAAAGCCACATCATCCAAGACAACACCTTATTCAACAACATTCAACGAGTTAGTCTGTCCACATTGGCTCGCATTCTCAAGCGAAAGCAAATCAGAATGAAACAACTTTATAAGGTGCCGTTTGAGAGAAACTCTCAAAGAAACAAAGAGTTCAGACGAGCATATGTGGATGTAAGTACTATATTGACTGCAGTACACTACACACAACATTGTTTCCCAGTGTACTGGATAACACCATATTGAGTGATTTTTGTTCTTTGTTTTCAGGGAGTACTGGAAATGGATGCTCATGCAATCCCACATGAGTTCATCTTTATAGATGAGGCTGGGTTCAACCTAGCAAAGACCAGAAGAAGAGGGAGAAACCTCATTGGCCACAGAGCCATTATAGATGTTCCTGGCCAACGTGGTGGGAACATCACAATGTGCGCTGCCATCTCCAATATGCATGGTGTCCTCCACCGTCATGCCAAACTTGGACCATACAACACAGCCCATATTCTCACATTTCTGGACAGACTTCACAACATTCTCATACCACCAGAGCGTATGAATGATGCAGACCATCAAAGAAACCGGTACGTTGTAGTATGGGACAACGTGAGCTTTCATCGTGCAGCCCCAGTCCAAAACTGGTTTGCTGACCACCCAACATTTCTCGTGCAATACCTCCCACCATACTCACCATTTCTGAACCCCATAGAAGAATTCTTTTCGGCATGGCGGTGGAAGGTATACGACCGGCAGCCCTTTGTGCGCATGCCTCTTGTGCAGGCCATGGAAGAGGCATGTGATGAGATTGATGTGGGTGCAATTCAGGGATGGATAAGGCACTCAAGGCGCTTCTTCCCTCGATGTCTGGCAAGGGAAGATATTGCCTGTGATGTTGACGAGGCGTTGTGGCCAGACCCGGCTGTGCGGCAAGATGCTGCCTAATTATTTTTCTTGCCTTTTTTTTTTTTTTTTTTACTGTAATATATTTTTTTCAGAAATTTTCTTTTTCAGTTTACTTTTTTTGTAAGAATATTTTTGTTCAGTCCCATGTAAATATATCTGCTGTGCTTATGTTGTACTGACTTGTTTACTGTAGTGAAGGAAAAAAAATAAAAATGTTGCAACAGCATGTGTGTGTATCTGCAAATATTTCTGTGCATGTGAACAATCTGATACATATTTTAGTATTATGGCAAAGCATACTAAAGATGGGGGTGCTTTTCATTATGCCCAACAGTGTGTAGGTGGTTAGGCAAAAATCTGGTAATATGACTGAAGTGTGTGCCATTTCATGCAAAAGTTTGATTTTGATAATGCTCTGTGTAGTTTCGGTTGCAGTGCTTCATTTTGCAGGATATGAGGTATTTTGCAGTTTGGGTGTGTGGTTTTGTGAATTGTGTTAAGTGTTTTGATAAAACCAGACTAGTTTGAAAAATTGTGTGTTAGCAATTGGAAAAAACTGTAAACACTGCTGATTGCAATTTTGCAGGATTAGTCCTTCAATTATTTGTTCGAATTACAGTATGTACGTTTAGTTTCTACCTTTTTTTTCTCATTACTGTAATTCCGTAAATTACTAAAGACTATTGAAGCAAACTGCTCATTTTCATTTACCTTAAAGAACTGTTATGTTCTAAAAATTTTAATAAATAATGTGAAAGAATGTCACTCTCAATATTACTTTGTATGAAGTCACTGAAATTGTTCAAACTGTAAAGATGAAAAGTTTGTATTTTCTGTGTTGGTGTTTAGTGTTTTTACTCTCAGTGTGTTCTGAGTGACAGTGTGTGTATCTCAGTGTGTGTGTGTGTGTGTGTGTGTGTGTGTGTGTAAGTGTGTGTGTTATCTCAGTGAGGGTTGTGTTAGTGTTTGGCTGCACTGAGCCTGTTTTGAGCCATGTGTTAACTGTTTAGCTCAGGGGACTGTTGGTAGTGCAGACTGTAGTTAGAGTTTTGCACATGTAGCTCCAGTTGTGCTCGCTGTCATTTAGCAATCGAAAAAAACTGTGTTATCATTGCAGCCCTGGAGTTTTTTCCCTCTTTTTTCACCTTTTGGTTATAATTTTCAAGTACTATATTCATATAAAAAAATGAAATTTTGATTAATTTCTGATTCATTCGTGTTACAAATGCTTTCAATAATGAAGAACAGTATTCTATATGAAGAACTGATTTATGTGGAAAATTATTGAAACTTTAAAAAAGAAAAGTTCATCAATGATGTAATGCTTCCTGTTGTTAGTGTTTTTTAGGTCAGTGTGTTGTGAATGAAATGTGTGTTTTCTGAATGAGTGTTATGTTGGTCTGAGTGAGTTTTGTAGGTGAGATGAAGTGTTTGGCCAACATTCATGCTGGTAATGCAGACTGTGTGAAGAGTGTTGAAAATGTGGTTTCGGTATTGAACAATGCTTGTTAGCAACTGAAAAAAAAACTGTAAATACAATTAAAAAAATTTAAGTAATATTTACAGTTTTTTACAGACGCTAGGACACATTTCTCAATACTTAGGTCACTTTTGCAAAACTCTTCACACAGTGAGCGCAACAGAAGTCTCTGTGGGCTAAACTGAGGATCAGTTATCATTGCGTTGACACAAAATGCATTCAATGACTACATCTCTCAAATTTCATGAATTCTTTTCTCACTCAGACACAACAACTGCCAAAACTCTTTGTACGTACAGGCCAATTTGAACATGCTTACATACTGTTTTCAAAACTGTTAAACTTATGTTCAAAACAATAACCTAATAAAAAACTGAATAAGACAGCAATTTGTTAAATACCTACAGTAATATTTTAATAAAATATATTTTAAATCTTAAAATTAAATGCTATAAAAACAACTGAATTGTATCTGTATCAGTGTATACAAATTCTTGTATTTTGGAATTACTCAGTACAAAAAAATAAATAAATAAATAAACAACATAAAATATTGACAATTTCTGCATCATGTCTGATTCATTCCAGTAACATATATTGCAGTGAATTATAAACAGAAATGTGTCCTTGTTTTACATAAGAAAACATTGTATAATATAATGCTACATGTTGTTAGTGTTTTTTAGGTCATTGTTTTGTGGGTGACAAAGTGTGTTTGTCGGCTGTCAACGTTTGCTAGTGTTCTGGAAGAATGAGTTGATTTGAGATCTGAATAAAGTGTTTTGGTAGTTGTAGTGCATTTTGAATGTGAAATGAACTGCTTTGCCAAACTGAAAGTTGGTTAGGAGAACTGTGTGAAGAGTTTTGCAAAAGTGACCTAAGTATTGAGAAATGTGTCCTAGCGTCTGTAAAAAACTGTAACTTTTGTATTTTTTTACTTTTTATTTTTTCCGAAAAGCTATATATATATATATATATATATATATATATTACATTTTTTTTCAATCGCTAATAAACACTAAACCATACATCAGATACTTTTTCTAAACTCTTAACACAGACTCACACCTACAAAACACAATTGGCCAAATGGATAATTTTCTTCTCAAAAATACATTTTGTTAAATATATACTAAATCTTCATTTCAAAATAGAACACATCTTTCTCTGCACACACTAACTTTACCAAAACACTGGAAATCTGACTCAAAATTAAATTATTCTGTCAAAGAATAACACTTGTTTTCACCTCACAAGGTACATGCAGTCAATCAAAGTACACCAGGTTTCAAAATACTGGCTATTGTTGACATTACAAAAACTGCATAGACTTTTAGGTTTCAGTTTTACAGGTATTTGCATGCAAAACATCCACCGTTTTACACTAAATTCTTGGTTGGGAACTGTATGTCCACATGTACAGTACTGTTCACATTCATAAGCATTCCAGTAAAAAGCAAATCAGTTTTTATTCCTTTACTGTTTACTACAGGAGGTACAGTAGAAACACGGTATGATAGAACAGAAAAAGTTTTACAGTATTGCTTACAGTGAACAAAATATCCATGAAACACATAAGAGCATTCTGCACAAAAAAACAACAGCAAAAAGCCCAGATAAAAAGGGGGGAACTAAAAAAAATAATAATAATAAATCACAAAATTACTGTATCTAATCTCTGCGATCTTCAGGGTTAGGCCACATGTTTTCATCAACATCACATCTGATATTATCCAAGGCGATGCACCTGGGATAAAACCGCTTGGTATGTCGGATCCACCCTTGGCAATCATGAACGGTGATGTCCCTGCAGCCAGCATCCATGGCTTCAAGGAGGGACATCTGGTCATGTGGCTGATAGTCATAAACCTTCCACCTCCATGAAGAAAAGAACTCCTCTATGGGGTTGAGGAAAGGTGAATAGGGTGGAAGGAAGACACATATCAGTCTTGGGTGGACTTCAAACCATGTTGTTATTGCTTGCGAATGATGGAAAGCCACATTGTCCCAGGTAATTACAAAGGTCCTCATGTTTTCACCCTCCTGATCCTGCTCTGGAACCAGGCGCTGGTGGAGATCATTGAGAAAGGCAAGGAGGCGCTCGGTATTATAGGGTCCAACCTGACATCTGTGAAGGAGTAATCCTGCATTTGCAATTGCTGCACACATGGTAATGTTTGCCCCTCTCTGTCCTGGCACATCAACTGTGGCCCTTTTTCCAATTACATTTCATCCACGTCGACGCCTTTTGGCCAGATTGAATCCTGCCTCATCTATGTATATGAATTCATGAGGGGCCTGGTTGGCCTCCAATTCCATAACTCTCTGAAACAAAGTTTATGTAAATCATGTCATTACTATATACCATACTGTACTGTAGCCTATTACTGTATAGGTTACCTACTTGCAAAGTGCAAAGCTTATAGAACTGGACATTGAATTGAATATACACTATACCTGGACATATTGTTGTCGTAGCTCCTTGACTCTCTCACTGTTCTTCTCAAAGGGAACAGTGTAGAGCTGCTTCATCCGCACTCTGTGTTTGGACAATGTCCGCGTAATCGTTGTGAGGCTGATGCTATCGATATTGTCAAATATCTCATGGTCCTCTACAATTCTAGTTTGAATTTCATGCAGTTTTATTGCATTATTTGCAACAACCATTTCTACAATGGCAAGCTCTTGATCATTATTTAGGAGCTTTCCTCTTCCCCCAGAGGGTGGAAGACGTTGCATTCTTTAGAGGGACAAAAAATTTGACATATGCATTACTGTATGACCCTATTGACATGTCAAGTGAGAATAGAAACAATCCATGTAAAATGCAATACTTACCTGTTGGTTTGTTGAAAGATGCGTATAATGGAGGCAACCGTTGACCGCCTCAAATTGGGCTGCACTCTTTCACCAGCCTCTCTTAGTGAAAGACCATGGTTGATTACATGGTCAATGATAGTGGCACGAATTTCATCACTGACTACTGTTCTTGCAGCCCTTCTTACACCTCTTACACCTCTACCTTGCCCTCTCCTTGGCCCTGCACCTCTCACTGCTCCTGCACCTCTCACTGCATCTGCACCTCTC